>NW_026728963.1:87500-112500 GCF_030272615.1 Cryptomeria japonica | reverse complement strand
CTCCAAGGTGCGGCGTGCACGAAGTCCGAGCCCGGTTTGCCCCGGGTGCGCACCTCGCGTGCACCTTCGCCGGGGTGAGCACCTTGGTGTGCAGACCTTGGTTGGGTTGCGCGCCCTGGTGCGCACCAAGGAGCGCTCTGAAGTGTGCTCCAAGGTGCGGCGTGCACGAAGTCGGAGCCCGGTTTGCCCCGGGTGTGCACCTCGGGTGCGCACCTCGCGTGCACCTTCGCTGCGGTGGGCACCTTGGCTGGGTTGCGCGCCTTGGTGGGCACCATGCAGTGCACGAAGTCGGAGCCCGGATTGCCCCGGGCGCGCACCTCCGCCAGGGTGGGCACCTTGGTGCGCACAACTTGCCTGGGCTGCGCACCAGGAAGGGCTCAAGATGGCACCCGCGTTCCGTTTTTTTCACTATCTTTCAGAACGGAAATTTTAAAATCTCGTTTTTTTTTCCCTTTTCTGGAAATTAGTGAAGGCAGCGCATCAAAGGTGCGCAACGCTGGTGCGAACCTGGGAGCGCTCCGATGTGTGCTCCAAGGTGCGGCGTGCACGAAGTCGGACCCCGGTTTGCCCCGGGTGCGCACCTCGCGTGCACCTTGGTGCGCACACCTTGGCTGGGTTGCGCGCCCTGGTGGGCACCATGGTGCGCACCAAGGAGCGCTCCGAAGTGTGCTCCAAGGTGCGGCGTGCACGAAGTCGGAGCCCGGTTTGCCCCGGGTGCGCACCTCGCGTGCACCTTCGCCGCGGTGGGCACCATGGCGTGCACGAAGTCGGAGCCCGGTTTGCCCCGGGTGCGCACCTCGCGTGCACCTTCGCCGGGGTGGGCACCTTGGTGTGCAGACCTTGGCTGGGTTGCGCGCCCTGGTGGGCACCATGGTGCGCACCAAGGAGCGCTCCGAAGTGTGCTCCAAGGTGCGGCCTGCACGAAGTCGGAGCCCGGTTTGCCCCGGGTGTGCACCTCGGGTGGGCACCTTGGTGCGCATGCCTTGCCTGGGCTGCGCACCAGGGCGGGCTCAAGATGGCACCCGCGTTCCTTTTTTTTCACTATCTTTCAAAACGGAAATTTTAAAATCTCATTTTTTTTTGCCTTTTTCTGGAAATTAGTGAAGGCAGCGCATCAAAGGTGCGCACCTCGCTGCCCACCACGGTGCGCAACGCCGGTGGGCACCCGGGAGTGCTTCGAAGTGTGCTCCAAGGTGCTGCGTGCACGTTGTCGGAGCCCGGTTTGCCCCGGGTGCGCACCTCGCGTGCACCTTCGTCGGGGTGGGCACCTTGGCTGGGTTTGCCCCGGCTGCGCTCCGAAGCGGGGTTATTGGAGCGCCGCCTCTTTTTTTGTCGGAGCGTTTGGTGGGGTTTCTCGCATTGGCTCTTCCGAGGCCCGGTTGCCACCCTGGCGCGCACGAAGTCGGAAGTAGGGTTAATTGCCCGGGTGCGCACCTTTGCCAGGGTGGGCACCTTACCTGGGCTGCGCACCAGGGCGGGCTCAAGATGGCACGCGCGTTCCGTTTTTTTCACTATCTTTCAAAACGGAAATTTTAAAATCTCCTTTTTTTTTTGCCTTTTCTGGAAATTAGTGAAGGTAGCGCATCAAAGGTGCGCACCTCGCTGCCCACCTTGGTGTGCTCTGAGGTGCGCACCCGGGAGCGCTACGAAGTGTGCTCCAAGGTGCGGCGTGCACGTTGTCGGAGCCCGGTTTGCCCCGGGTGCGCACCTCGCCTGCACCTTGGCCGGGGTGGGCACCTTGGCTGGGTTTGCCCAGGGTGCGCTCCGAAGCGGGGTTACTGGAGCGCCCCCTCTTTTTTTGTCAGAGCGTTTGGTGGGGTTTCTCGCATTGGCTCTTCCCAGGCCCGGTTGTTGGGTGCGCTCCCACCCTGGCGCGCGCGAAGTTGGAAGTTGGGTTAATTGCCCGGGCGCGCACCTTCGCCAGGGTGGGCACCTTGGTGCGCACACCTTGGCTGGGCTGCGCACCAGGGCGGGCTCAAGATGGCACCAGCATTCCCTTTTTCTCACTATCTTTCAAAACGGAAATTTTAAAATCTCGTTTTTTTTTTGCCTTTTATGGAAATTAGTGAAGGCATCGCATCAAAGGTGCGCACCTCGCTGCCCACCTTGGTGTGCTCCGAGGTGCCCACCACGGTGCGCAACGCCGGTGCGAACCCGGGAGCGCCCCGATGTGTGCTCCAAGGTGCGGCGTGCACGAAGTCGGACCCCGGTTTGCCCCGGGTGCGCACCTCGCGTGCACCTTGGTGCGCACACCTTGGCTGGGTTGCGCGGCCTGGTGGGCACCATGGTGCGCACCAAGGAGCGCTCCGAAGTGTGCTCCAAGGTGCGGCGTGCACGAAGTCGGAGCCCGGTTTGCCCCGGGTACGCACCTCGCGTGCACCTTCGCCGGGGTGGGCACCTCGGCTGGGTTGCGCGCCCTGGTGCGCACCAAGGAGCGCTCCGAAGTGTGCTCCAAGGTGCGGCGTGCACGAAGTCGGAGCCCGGTTTGCCCCGGGTGCGCACCTTCGCCGCGGTGCGCACCATGGCGTGCACGAAGTCGGAGCCCGGTTTGCCCCGGGTGCGCACCTCGCGTGCACCTTCGGCGGGGTTGCGCGCCCTGGTGGGCACCATGGTGCGCACCAAGGAGCGCTCCGAAGTGTGCTCCAAGGTGCGGCGTGCACGAAGTCGGAGCCCGGTTTGCCCCGGGTGCGCACCTCGCGTGCACCTTCGGCGGGGTTGCGCGCCCTGGTGGGCACCATGGTGCGCACCAAGGAGCGCTCCGAAGTGTGCTCCAAGGTGCGGCGTGCACGAAGTCGGAGCCCGGTTTGCCCCGGGTGCGCACCTCGCGTGCACCTTCGCCGCGGTGGGCACCATGGCGTGCACGAAGTCGGAGCCCGGTTTGCCCCGGGTGCGCACCTCGCGTGCACCTTCGCCGGGGTGGGCACCTCGGCTGGGTTGCGCGCCCTGGTGCGCACCAAGGAGCGCTCCGAAGTGTGCTCCAAGGTGCGGCGTGCACGAAGTCGGAGCCCGGTTTGCCCCGGGTGCGCACCTCGCGTGCACCTTCGCCAGGGTGGGCACCTCGGTGCGCACACCTTCTCAATGTTTTCTTGCCTTTTCTGGAAATTGGTGAAGGCAGCGCATCAAAGGTGCGCACCTCGGTGTGCTCCGAGGTGCGAACCCGAGAGCGCTCCGAGGTGCCCACGAAGTCGAAAGTCGGGTTAATTGCATTGTTTTCCCCGGGTGCGCTCCGAGGTGCGCAACATCGGCGCGCACCAAGGAGGGCTCCGAAGTGTGCTCCAAGGTGCGCACGATGGCGTGCACCTCTGGTGCGCACGATTCGGAGCTCGGTTTGACCGGGGTGCGCACACCTTGGCTGGGTTGCGCACCTTTTGTGCGCTCCAAGGTGCGCACGAAGTCGGAGCTCGGTTTGCCCCGGGTGCGCACCTTCGCCAGGGTGCGCACCTTGATGCGCACGCCTTGGCTGGGCTGCGCACCTTGGTGGGCGCCATGGTGCGCACCTTTCGTGCGCTCCAAGGTGCGCACGAAGTCGGAGCTCGGTTTGCCCCGGGTGCGCACCTTGGTGGGCGCCATGGTGCACTCCGAGGTGCCCAAGATTGGTGCGCACCAAGGAGCGCTCCGAAGTGCGCTCCAAGGTGCGCGCGAAGTCGAAAGTTGGGTTAATTGTCCGGTTTGCCTCGGGTGCGCACCTTGCGTGCACCTTCGCCAGGGTGGGCGCCTTGGTGCGCACACCTTGGCTGGGCTGCGCACACCTTGGCACCCGCGTTTCCTTCATTTTAAATTTTTTTTTTTTACAATCTCTCAAGTGGGAAATTCTATAATCTCAACTTTTTTTGCCTTTTCAGGAAACTTTTGAATGGAGCGCATCATTGGTGCGCTCCGAAGTGTGCTCCAAAGCTCTCTCCAGCTGCGTGCACCTGCCCCGGCCGCGCACCCGGCCCCGCCCAGCTTCGCTCACCTGTCCCGGGCGTCTGGTGCGGAACCTTAGAGTAAGAAACATCACCGTGCACCTTGGCCAACGTGCGCGACTCGACCGAGCGCGCACTGGCCGAGGTGCACACCGATTTCACCTGGGTGCGCGCGCAGCACCTCGGGCGCACCGGGGTGCGCGCACAACGCCCGGGTTGCACCGTGGCCTGTGTGCTCGGGGTGCCTCGGGTGCGCGCTCGGTGTCGCCCCCGCGCGCGCGGTAGTGCGGGCAGCGCACCCCGGCCCGGCCCGGCCCCGACGAGAACGCAAACGGGCAAAAGGTTTATTCAAATAGCATTGCGACGCCCGGCGAAAAACTAAAAAAGGGTGCAACACCGGGACTTCCCGGGAGGTCACCCATCCCAGTACTACTCCGGCCCAAGCGCGCTTAACTGCGGAGTTCTGATGGGATCCGGTGCACTAATGCTGGTATGATCGCACCCGTTATGAGCTTGTCGCAGTGTGTACTTAGCAAACCGCGACCCACGTGCGAATCCACCCCGGCCACCCACCCCCGTCGAGGTGCACACCCTCCCTCGCGAAGTGCGCCCCGTTCGCCAAGTGTGAGCCCTGCCCGGGTGCGCGCACCTTGCTAGGGCGTCGGGTGTGCACCCGGCCCGGCCTACGTGCGTGCACCTGGAGGGGGCGTCGTGTGCGTGCAGTGTCCCGTCTGCAACGCGGTGCCCACACACCACCTCGGGCGCAACGACCTGCGCTCACATGTGGGCCGAGTGCACCTTGGTGCATGTTCGGGGCGCCTCGGGTGCACGCTCGATCTTGCCCCGGTGCACCAAGGCGCTCGGTTTGCCCCGGGTGCGCACTTGGTGCAAGGTGGGCACCCAAAATAGGGATCAAGCACCAAAACACAAGTTTCGGGATGCAAAATGGGACCCAAGGACCACAAATGCGTTCCAAGACCCATGATGGGTCCACGAGAACAAAAATGTGTTCCGAGACTTAATAAACAAATATTGGGTTTTAGGAGAAGAAACATGCTCTGATGCCCAAAACGAGAATCGACCCCGAAAAGGCCACAGGCCAAAAGTGGGATGCGAGACAAAAAAAAATGGGACCCGAGGACCAAAATTGGGTTCCCAGGTCGAAGACAGGGCAACCGGACAAGAAACGACCTCTAAGGCTCGAAATGAGTCCCGACGACTAAAACTTGACAAGAAGCACCCATCAGGCACCCAACTCGACACCCATGGGATGCCGACCCACCCGGGCTTCCACCTAGCACACCTTGGCACCCACCCACCCTCGCACCCAACCTCGCACCCAACTTAGCACCTTTGAACCCACATTGGCACTCACCCTGACCCTGGCACCTTGGAACCCACATTGGCACTCACCTTGACCCTGGCACCCACCTTTGCACTCACCTTGGGACCCACCCTGGCTCCCACCTCGGCACCCACCCAGACACCCACCTTGGTTCCTTGGCACCCACCTTGGATCCTTGGCACCCACCCCGACACCCACCTTGGCACGCAACTTGGCTACTTGCCACCCACCTTGGCTCCTTGACGCCCACCCCGACAACCACCCCGTGACCTACCCTGGCTAGGGTTGGTGCACACCCACCCTGGTGCCCACCTTGGCACCCACCCTATGACCCACCTTGGCACGCACCTTAGTACCCACCCCGTTACCCACCCTAGGACCCACCCCGTGACCCACCTTGGCCAGGGTGGGTGCCTTGGTGCGCACAACTTGCCTGGGCTGCACACCAGGGCGGGCTCAAGATGGCACCCGCGTTCCGTTTTTTTCACTATCTTTCAAAACGGAAATTTTAAAATCTCATTTTTTTCTTTTTTTTGCCTTTTCTGGAAATTAGTGAAGGCAGCGCATCAAAGGTGCGCAATGCTGGTGCGAACCCGGGAGCGCTCCGATGTGTGCTCCAAGGTGCGGCGTGCACGAAGTCCGAGCCCGGTTTGCCCCGGGTGCGCACCTCGCGTGCACCTTCGCCGGGGTGAGCACCTTGGCTGGGTTGCGCGCCCTGGTGCGTACCAAGGAGCGCTCTGAAGTGTGCTCCAAGGTGCGGCGTGCACGAAGTCGGAGCCCGGTTTGCCCCGGGTGTGCACCTCGGGTGCGCACCTCGCGTGCACCTTCGCTGCGGTGGGCACCTTGGCTGGGTTGCGCGCCTTGGTGGGCACCATGCAGTGCACGAAGTCGGAGCCCGGTTTGCCCCGGGCGCGCACCTCCGCCAGGGTGGGCACCTTGGTGCGCACAACTTGCCTGGGCTGCGCATCAGGAAGGGCTCAAGATGGCACCCGCGTTCCGTTTTTTTCACTATCTTTCAGAACGGAAATTTTAAAATATCGTTTTTTTTTGCCTTTTCTGGAAATTAGTGAAGGCAGCGCATCAAAGGTGCGCAACGCTGGTGCGAACCTGGGAGCGCTCCGATGTGTGCTCCAAGGTGCGGCGTGCACGAAGTCGGAGCCCGGTTTGCCTCGGGTGCGCCCTGGTGGGCACCATGGTGCGCACCAAGGAGCGCTCCGAAGTGTGCTCCAAGGTGCGGCCTGCACGAAGTCGGAGCCCAGTTTGCCCCGGGTGTGCACCTCGGGTGGGCACCTTGGTGCGCATGCCTTGCCTGGGCTGCGCACCAGGGCGGGCTCAAGATGGCACCCGCGTTCCTTTTTTTTCACTATCTTTCAAAACGGAAATTTTAAAATCTCATTTTTTTTTGCCTTTTTCTGGAAATTAGTGAAGGCAGCGCATCAAAGGTGCGCACCTCGCTGCCCACCACGGTGCGCAACGCCGGTGGGCACCCGGGAGTGCTTCGAAGTGTGCTCCAAGGTGCTGCGTGCACGTTGTCGGAGCCCGGTTTGCCCCGGGTGCGCACCTCGCGTGCACCTTCGTCGGGGTGGGCACCTTGGCTTGGTTTGCCCCGGCTGCGCTCCGAAGCGGGGTTATTGGAGCGCCGCCTCTTTTTTTGTCGGAGCGTTTGGTGGGGTTTCTCGCATTGGCTCTTCCGAGGCCCGGTTGCCACCCTGGCGCGCACGAAGTCGGAAGTAGGGTTAATTGCCCGGGTGCGCACCTTTGCCAGGGTGGCACCTTACCTGGGCTGCGCACCAGGGCGGGCTCAAGATGGCACGCGCGTTCCGTTTTTTTCACTATCTTTCAAAACGGAAATTTTAAAATCTCCTTTTTTTTTTGCCTTTTCTGGAAATTAGTGAAGGCAGCGCATCAAAGGTGCGCACCTCGCTGCCCACCTTGGTGTGCTCTGAGGTGCGCACCCGGGAGCGCTACGAAGTGTGCTCCAAGGTGCGGCGTGCACGTTGTCGGAGCCCGGTTTGCCCCGGGTGCGCACCTCGCCTGCACCTTGGCCGGGGTGGGCACCTTGGCTGGGTTTGCCCAGGGTGCGCTCCGAAGCGGGGTTACTGGAGCGCCCCCTCTTTTTTTGTCAGAGAGTTTGGTGGGGTTTCTCGCATTGGCTCTTCCCAGGCCCGGTTGTTGGGTGCGCTCCCACCCTGGCGCGCGCGAAGTTGGAAGTTGGGTTAATTGCCCGGGCGCGCACCTTCGCCAGGGTGGGCACCTTGGTGCGCAAACCTTGGCTGGGCTGCGCACCAGGGCGGGCTCAAGATGGCACCAGCATTCCCTTTTTCTCACTATCTTTCAAAACGGAAATTTTAAAATCTCGTTTTTTTTTTGCCTTTTATGGAAATTAGTGAAGGCATCGCATCAAAGGTGCGCACCTCGCTGCCCACCTTGGTGTGCTCCGAGGTGCCCACCACGGTGCGCAACGCCGGTGCGAACCCGGGAGCGCCCCGATGTGTGCTCCAAGGTGCGGCGTGCACGAAGTCGGACCCCGGTTTGCCCCGGGTGCGCACCTCGCGTGCACCTTGGTGCGCACACCTTGGCTGGGTTGCGCGGCCTGGTGGGCACCATGGTGCGCACCAAGGAGCGCTCCGAAGTGTGCTCCAAGGTGCGGCGTGCACGAAGTCGGAGCCCGGTTTGCCCCGGGTGCGCACCTTCGCCGCGGTGGGCACCATGGCGTGCACGAAGTCGGAGCCCGGTTTGCCCCGGGTGCGCACCTCGCGTGCACCTTCGCCGGGGTGGGCACCTCGGCTGGGTTGCGCGCCCTGGTGCGCACCAAGGAGCGCTCTGAAGTGTGCTCCAAGGTGCGGCGTGCACGAAGTCGGAGCCCGGTTTGCCCCGGGTGTGCACCTCGCGTGCACCTTCGCTGCGGTGGGCACCTTGGCTGGGTTGCGCGCCTTGGTGGGCACCATGCAGTGCACGAAGTCGGAGCCCGGTTTGCCCCGGGCGCGCACCTCCGCCAGGGTGGGCACCTTGGTGCGCACAACTTGCCTGGGCTGCGCACCAGGAAGGGCTCAAGATGGCACCCGCGTTCCGTTTTTTTCACTATCTTTCAGAACGGAAATTTTAAAATATCGTTTTTTTTTGCCTTTTCTGGAAATTAGTGAAGGCAGCGCATCAAAGGTGCGCAACGCTGGTGCGAACCTGGGAGCGCTCCGATGTGTGCTCCAAGGTGCGGCGTGCACGAAGTCGGACCCCGATTTGCCCCGGGTGCGCACCTCGCGTGCACCTTGGTGCGCACACCTTGGCTGGGTTGCGCGCCCTGGTGGGCACCATGGTGCGCACCAAGGAGCGCTCCGAAGTGTGCTCCAAGGTGCGGCGTGCACGAAGTCGGAGCCCGGTTTGCCCCGGGTGCGCACCTCGCGTGCACCTTCGCCGCGGTGGGCACCATGGCGTGCACGAAGTCGGAGCCCGGTTTGCCCCGGGTGCGCACCTCGCGTGCACCTTCGCCGGGGTGGGCACCTTGGTGTGCAGACCTTGGCTGGGTTGCGCGCCCTGGTGGGCACCATGGTGCGCACCAAGGAGCGCTCCGAAGTGTGCTCCAAGGTGCGGCCTGCACGAAGTCGGAGCCCGGTTTGCCCCGGGTGTGCACCTCGGGTGGGCACCTTGGTGCGCATGCCTTGCCTGGGCTGCGCACCAGGGCGGGCTCAAGATGGCACCCGCGTTCCTTTTTTTTCACTATCTTTCAAAACGGAAATTTTAAAATCTCATTTTTTTTTGCCTTTTTCTGGAAATTAGTGAAGGCAGCGCATCAAAGGTGCGCACCTCGCTGCCCACCACGGTGCGCAACGCCGGTGGGCACCCGGGAGTGCTTCGAAGTGTGCTCCAAGGTGCTGCGTGCACGTTGTCGGAGCCCGGTTTGCCCCGGGTGCGCACCTCGCGTGCACCTTCGTCGGGGTGGGCACCTTGGCTGGGTTTGCCCCGGCTGCGCTCCGAAGCGGGGTTATTGGAGCGCCGCCTCTTTTTTTGTCGGAGCGTTTGGTGGGGTTTCTCGCATTGGCTCTTCCGAGGCCCGGTTGCCACCCTGGCGCGCACGAAGTCGGAAGTAGGGTTAATTGCCCGGGTGCGCACCTTTGCCAGGGTGGGCACCTTACCTGGGCTGCGCACCAGGGCGGGCTCAAGATGGCACGCGCGTTCCGTTTTTTTCACTATCTTTCAAAACGGAAATTTTAAAATCTCCTTTTTTTTTTGCCTTTTCTGGAAATTAGTGAAGGCAGCGCATCAAAGGTGCGCACCTCGCTGCCCACCTTGGTGTGCTCTGAGGTGCGCACCCGGGAGCGCTACGAAGTGTGCTCCAAGGTGCGGCGTGCACGTTGTCGGAGCCCGGTTTGCCCCGGGTGCGCACCTCGCCTGCACCTTGGCCGGGGTGGGCACCTTGGCTGGGTTTGCCCAGGGTGCGCTCCGAAGCGGGGTTACTGGAGCGCCCCCTCTTTTTTTGTCAGAGCGTTTGGTGGGGTTTCTCGCATTGGCTCTTCCCAGGCCCGGTTGTTGGGTGCGCTCCCACCCTGGCGCGCGCAAAGTTGGAAGTTGGGTTAATTGCCCGGGCGCGCACCTTCGCCAGGGTGGGCACCTTGGTGCGCACACCTTGGCTGGGCTGCGCACCAGGGCGGGCTCAAGATGGCACCAGCATTCCCTTTTTCTCACTATCTTTCAAAACGGAAATTTTAAAATCTCGTTTTTTTTTTGCCTTTTATGGAAATTAGTGAAGGCATCGCATCAAAGGTGCGCACCTCGCTGCCCACCTTGGTGTGCTCCGAGGTGCCCACCACGGTGCGCAACGCCGGTGCGAACCCGGGAGCGCCTCGATGTGTGCTCCAAGGTGCGGCGTGCACGAAGTCGGACCCCGGTTTGCCCCGGGTGCGCACCTCGCGTGCACCTTGGTGCGCACACCTTGGCTGGGTTGCGCGGCCTGGTGGGCACCATGGTGCGCACCAAGGAGCGCTCCGAAGTGTGCTCCAAGGTGCGGCGTGCACGAAGTCGGAGCCCGGTTTGCCCCGGGTACGCACCTCGCGTGCACCTTCGCCGGGGTGGGCACCTCGGCTGGGTTGCGCGCCCTGGTGCGCACCAAGGAGCGCTCCGAAGTGTGCTCCAAGGTGCGGCGTGCACGAAGTCGGAGCCCGGTTTGCCCCGGGTGCGCACCTTCGCCGCGGTGCGCACCATGGCGTGCACGAAGTCGGAGCCCGGTTTGCCCCGGGTGCGCACCTCGCGTGCACCTTCGGCGGGGTTGCGCGCCCTGGTGGGCACCATGGTGCGCACCAAGGAGCGCTCCGAAGTGTGCTCCAAGGTGCGGCGTGCACGAAGTCGGAGCCCGGTTTGCCCCGGGTGCGCACCTCGCGTGCACCTTCGGCGGGGTTGCGCGCCCTGGTGGGCACCATGGTGCGCACCAAGGAGCGCTCCGAAGTGTGCTCCAAGGTGCGGCGTGCACGAAGTCGGAGCCCGGTTTGCCCCGGGTGCGCACCTCGCGTGCACCTTCGCCGCGGTGGGCACCATGGCGTGCACGAAGTCGGAGCCCGGTTTGCCCCGGGTGCGCACCTCGCGTGCACCTTCGCCGGGGTGGGCACCTCGGCTGGGTTGCGCGCCCTGGTGCGCACCAAGGAGCGCTCCGAAGTGTGCTCCAAGGTGCGGCGTGCACGAAGTCGGAGCCCGGTTTGCCCCGGGTGCGCACCTCGCGTGCACCTTCGCCAGGGTGGGCACCTCGGTGCGCACACCTTCTCAATGTTTTCTTGCCTTTTCTGGAAATTGGTGAAGGCAGCGCATCAAAGGTGCGCACCTCGGTGTGCTCCGAGGTGCGAACCCGAGAGCGCTCCGAGGTGCCCACGAAGTCGAAAGTCGGGTTAATTGCATTGTTTTCCCCGGGTGCGCTCCGAGGTGCGCAACATCGGCGCGCACCAAGGAGGGCTCCGAAGTGTGCTCCAAGGTGCGCACGATGGCGTGCACCTCTGGTGCGCACGATTCGGAGCTCGGTTTGACCGGGGTGCGCACACCTTGGCTGGGTTGCGCACCTTTTGTGCGCTCCAAGGTGCGCACGAAGTCGGAGCTCGGTTTGCCCCGGGTGCGCACCTTCGCCAGGGTGCGCACCTTGATGCGCACGCCTTGGCTGGGCTGCGCACCTTGGTGGGCGCCATGGTGCGCACCTTTCGTGCGCTCCAAGGTGCGCACGAAGTCGGAGCTCGGTTTGCCCCGGGTGCGCACCTTGGTGGGCGCCATGGTGCACTCCGAGGTGCGCACCAAGGAGCGCTCCGAAGTGCGCTCCAAGGTGCGCGCGAAGTCGAAAGTTGGGTTAATTGTCCGGTTTGCCTCGGGTGCGCACCTTGCGTGCACCTTCGCCAGGGTGGGCGCCTTGGTGCGCACACCTTGGCTGGGCTGCGCACACCTTGGCACCCGCGTTTCCTTCATTTTAAATTTTTTTTTTTTACAATCTCTCAAGTGGGAAATTCTATAATCTCAACTTTTTTTGCCTTTTCAGGAAACTTTTGAATGGAGCGCATCATTGGTGCGCTCCGAAGTGTGCTCCAAAGCTCTCTCCAGCTGCGTGCACCTGCCCCGGCCGCGCACCCGGCCCCGCCCAGCTTCGCTCACCTGTCCCGGGCGTCTGGTGCGGAACCTTAGAGTAAGAAACATCACCGTGCACCTTGGCCAACGTGCGCGACTCGACCGAGCGCGCACTGGCCGAGGTGCACACCGATTTCACCTGGGTGCGCGCGCAGCACCTCGGGCGCACCGGGGTGCGCGCACAACGCCCGGGTTGCACCGTGGCCTGTGTGCTCGGGGTGCCTCGGGTGCGCGCTCGGTGTCGCCCCCCGCGCGCGCGGTAGTGCGGGCAGCGCACCCCGGCCCGGCCCGGCCCCGACGAGAACGCAAACGGGCAAAAGGTTTATTCAAATAGCATTGCGACGCCCGGCGAAAAACTAAAAAAGGGTGCAACACCGGGACTTCCCGGGAGGTCACCCATCCCAGTACTACTCCGGCCCAAGCGCGCTTAACTGCGGAGTTCTGATGGGATCCGGTGCACTAATGCTGGTATGATCGCACCCGTTATGAGCTTGTCGCAGTGTGTACTTAGCAAACCGCGACCCACGTGCGAATCCACCCCGGCCACCCACCCCCGTCGAGGTGCACACCCTCCCTCGCGAAGTGCGCCCCGTTCGCCAAGTGTGAGCCCTGCCCGGGTGCGCGCACCTTGCTAGGGCGTCGGGTGTGCACCCGGCCCGGCCTACGTGCGTGCACCTGGAGGGGGCGTCGTGTGCGTGCAGTGTCCCGTCTGCAACGCGGTGCCCACACACCACCTCGGGCGCAACGACCTGCGCTCACATGTGGGCCGAGTGCACCTTGGTGCATGTTCGGGGCGCCTCGGGTGCACGCTCGATCTTGCCCCGGTGCACCAAGGCGCTCGGTTTGCCCCGGGTGCGCACTTGGTGCAAGGTGGGCACCCAAAATAGGGATCAAGCACCAAAACACAAGTTTCGGGATGCAAAATGGGACCCAAGGACCACAAATGCGTTCCAAGACCCATGATGGGTCCACGAGAACAAAAATGTGTTCCGAGACTTAATAAACAAATATTGGGTTTTAGGAGAAGAAACATGCTCTGATGCCCAAAACGAGAATCGACCCCGAAAAGGCCACAGGCCAAAAGTGGGATGCGAGACAAAAAAAAATGGGACCCGAGGACCAAAATTGGGTTCCCAGGTCGAAGACAGGGCAACCGGACAAGAAACGACCTCTAAGGCTCGAAATGAGTCCCGACGACTAAAACTTGACAAGAAGCACCCATCAGGCACCCAACTCGACACCCATGGGATGCCGACCCACCCGGGCTTCCACCTAGCACACCTTGGCACCCACCCACCCTCGCACCCAACCTCGCACCCAACTTAGCACCTTTGAACCCACATTGGCACTCACCCTGACCCTGGTACCTTGGAACCCACATTGGCACTCACCTTGACCCTGGCACCCACCTTTGCACTCACCTTGGGACCCACCCTGGCTCCCACCTCGGCACCCACCCAGACACCCACCTTGGTTCCTTGGCACCCACCTTGGATCCTTGGCACCCACCCCGACACCCACCTTGGCACGCAACTTGGCTACTTGCCACCCACCTTGGCTCCTTGACGCCCACCCCGACAACCACCCCGTGACCTACCCTGGCTAGGGTTGGTGCACACCCACCCTGGTGCCCACCTTGGCACCCACCCTATGACCCACCTTGGCACGCACCTTAGTACCCACCCCGTTACCCACCCTAGGACCCACCCCGTGACCCACCTTGGCCAGGGTGGGTGCACCCACCCTGGTGCCCACCTTGGCACCCACCCATCCTAGCACCCAGCCTGTGACCGGGCTTGGAACCCAACCTTGCACCCGCACCCGTCTTGGCCAGTGTGGGTGCGCACCCATCCTGGCACCCACGTTGTGACACACCCTTTAACCCACGCACCCTAGCACCCACGTTGGCACCCACCTTGGAACCCAACCTAGCAACTTGGCACCCACCCCGTGACCCACCTTGGCATCCACCATAGCAGTCGCCGACTTGGCACCCACCTCGGCACCCACCTTGACACTTGTGGACCCACCTTGCCACTCACCCTAGCATCGACCCATCCTAGCACCCACCCTGGCACCTTTGCACCCTAGCACTCACCCATCCTAGCACCTAACCTGTGACCCACCTTGACACTCACCCTCGCACCCACCTTGGAACCCAACCTAGCACCCACCCACCCTGACACCAACCCTAGCACCTACCCACCCTTGCACCCACCCTGTGACCCATCTTGGCACCCACCCATCCTACCACTCAACCTATCACCCACCTTCTCACCCACCTTGGCATCCACCTTAGCACCCACCCACACTGGCACCTTGGCACCCACCTCGGGCAAGGTGGGTGCACACCCACCCTGGCACCCAATTTAGAACCCACCGAGCATGTTACCCACCTTGGCACCCACATTGCAGCCCACCCTAGTACCCACCCTATGACCCACATTGGCATCCACACCCTAGCACCCAGGCACCTCGACACCCGCCTTGACACCCACCCTAGCACTGAACCTGTGACCCACCTTGGAACTCACCCTAGAACCCACCCACCCTGTGAACCACCTTGGCATCCACCTTAGCACCCACCCACCTTGGCACCCACTCTAGCACTCACCCATCCTAACACCCAACTTGTTACCCACCTTGGCACCCGCCCTCGCGTCCACCTTGAAACCCACCCTAGCACCCACCCACGCAGGAGCCCACCTTGGCACCCAACCTAACACCCACGCATCCTGGCACCCAACTTGTGACCCACCTTGGAACCCACCCTAGTACCCACCTTTGAACCCACTATATCACCAACCCACCTTGGCACCCACCCTATGACCCTCTTTGGAATCCACCCTAGCACGCACCCACCCTGGCACCCACCATGGAGCGCACCCTAGCACCCACCCACCTCGGCACGCACCTCAACACCCACCTTGGTGTGCGCACTGCGCCAACCTCTCAAAGACCCTATGTGGTGCGCTCCAAAGTGTACACCTTTGGTGCGCTCCAAGGTGCGCACCTTTGGTGCACACCGAGGTGCACACCAAAGTGTGCACCGAGGTGAGCACCAAAGTGCACTCCAGGGTGCACACCAAGGCGTGCACCTTTGGTGCGGTCAATGCAAACGAATTCGGAAGTTGGGGTCGATGTCCTAATCGCTGCTGCAGACTACACGTATGAGAATCGGACAAATAGCTTTATATAGGGGAGGTGTTGCGTTTGATGGGTCGACTCCCCTGGTTGTGTGCACTGCACCAACTTCAAAGACCCTGTCTTGTTTAAGAAGTCAAAAGTTGGGGTGGATGTCCTAATCATTGCTGCAGTCTACGCATGTATGAGAATCAGACAAATAGCTTATATAGGGGAGGTGTTGCATTCGGTGGGTTGACTCCCCTGGTTGTGCGCACTGCGCCAACCTCAAAGACCCCGCATAGCAGAAGAAGTCGGAAGTCGGATTTTGGTGAGCACCAAGGCGTGCACCTTTGGTGCGGTCAACGCAGACGAATTCAGAAGTTGGGGTGGATGTCCTAATCGTTGTTGCAGGCTACACATGTATGAGAATCAGACAAATAGCTTATATAGGGGAGGTGTTGGGTTTGATGGGTCAACTCCCTTGGTTGTGCGCATTACGCCAACCTCAAAGACCTTGTTTTCGTTAAGAAGTCAAAAGTTGGGGTCAATGTCCTAATGGCTCCTGCAGGCTACACATGTATGAGAATCGGACAAATAGCTTATATAGGGGAGGTGTTGGGTTTGATGGGTCGACTCCCCTGGTTGTGCGCATTACGTCAACCTCAAAGACCTTGTTTTCGTTAAGAAGTCAAAAGTTGGGGTCGATGTCCTAATTGCTCCTGTAGACTACACATGTATGAGAATCAGACAAATAGCTTATATAGGGGAGGTGTTGGGTTTGATGGGTTGACTCCCCTAGTTGTTCGCATTACACCAACCTCAAAGACCTTGTTTTCGTTTAGAAGCCGAAAGTTGGGGTCGATGTCCTAATTGCTCCTGCAGGCTACGCATGTATGAGAATCAGACAAATAGCTTATATAGGGGAGGTGTTGGGTTTGATGGGTCGACTCCCCTGGTTGTGCGCATTGCGCCAACCTCAAAGACCCTGCATTGCGGATGAAGTCGAAAGTCAGAGTTTGGTGTGCTACAAGGTGTGGTCGAAGGTGCTCACCTAGGTGTGCACCTTTGGAGCACAGGAAAAGTGCCCTCCAAAAGTGCGCACCTTTGGAGTGCACAAAAGTGCCCTCCAAAAGTGCGCACCTTTGGAGCGCAGAAAAGTGCCCTCCAAAAAGTGCCCTCCAAAAGTGCGCACCTTTGGAGCGCAGAAAAGTGCCCTCCAAAAAGTGCCCTCCAAAAGTGCGCACCTTTGGAGCGCAGAAAAGTGCCCTCCAAAAAGTGCCCTCCAAAAGTGCGCACCTTTGGAGCGCAGAAAAGTGCCCTCCAAAAAGTGCCCTCCAAAAGTGCGCACCTTTGGAGCGCAGAAAAGTGCCCTCCAAAAAGTGCCCTCCAAAAGTGCGCACCTTTGGAGCGCAGAAAAGTGCCCTCCAAAAAGTGCCCTCCAAAAGTGCGCACCTTTGGAGCGCAGAAAAGTGCCCTCCAAAAAGTGCCCTCCAAAAGTGCGCACCTTTGGAGCGCAGAAAAGTGCCCTCCAAAAAGTGCCCTCCAAAAGTGCGCACCTTTGGAGCGCAGAAAAGTGCCCTCCAAAAGTGCGCACCTTTGGAGCGCACAAAAGTGCCCTCCAAAAGTGCGCACTTTTGGTGCGCACCAAGGCGCTGGTTCGGTCGTTGCAGGCGAGTTCGGAAGTTGGGGTCGATGTCCTGAGCGGAGGTGCAAACTACACAGGTGTCGGAATCGGACAAATAGCTTATATAGGGGAGGTGTATGCTTCGATGGGTCGACTCCCCAGGTTGAGCGCACCGCGCCAACCTCAAAGACCCTACGGTATGGATGAAGTCGGAAGTTGGGTCCGATGACCGATTCGATTAGTAGGTATGCTCATGAGGTCGGAATTTGGGTCCGATGACCTGCCATGTGCAGGAAGGCGAATGTTGACACTGTGCGTTGCAAGGTGCACACCAAGGCGCTGGTGCGGTCTTTTTAGTCGAGTTCGGAAGTTGGGGTCGATGTCCTGATCGGAGGTGCAAGCTACACAGGTGTGGGAATCGGACAAATAGCTTATATAGGGGAGGTGTATGCTTCGTTGGGTCGACTCCCCGGGTTGAGCGCACCGCGCCAACCTCAAAGACCCTACGGTATGGATGAAGTCGGAAGTTGGGTCCGATGACCGATTCGATATGTAGGCATACTCGCGAGGTCGGAATTTGGGTCCGATGACCTGCCACGTGCAGGAAGGCGAATGTTGGCACTGTGCGTTGCAAGGTGCGCACCAAGGCGCTGGTTCGGTCGTTGGAGGCGAGTTCGGAAGTTGGGGTCGATGTCTTGATCGGAGGTGCAAACTACACAGGTGTGGGAATCGGACAAATAGCTTATATAGGGGAGGTGTATGCTTCGTTGGGTCGACTCCCCGGGTTGAGCGCACCGCGCCAACCTCAAAGACCCTACGGTATGGATGAAGTCGGAAGTTGGGTCCGATGACCGATTCGATATGTAGGCATACTCGCGAGGTCGGAATTTGGGTCCGATGACCTGCCATGTGCAGGAAGGCGAATGTTGGGACTGTGCGTCGCAAGGTGCGCACCAAGGCGCTGGTGCCGTCGTTGCAGTCGAGTTCGGAAGTTGGGGTCGATGTCCTGGTCAGAGGTGCAAACTACACAGGTGTGGGAATCGGACAAATAGCTTATATAGGGGAGGTGTATGCTTCGATGGGTCGACTCCCTGGGTTGAGCGCACCGCGCCAACCTCAAAGACCCTACAGTATGGATGAAGTCGGAAGTTGGGTCCGATGACCGATTCGATACGTAGGCATATTGGCGAGGTCTGAATTTGTGTCCGATGACCTGCCATGCGCAGGAAGGCGGAATTTGGGTCCGATGACCGAGTTGATGGCGTGCCATGCGCAGAAAGGCGGAATTTGGGTCCGATGACCGAGTTGATGTTGATGGCCCGCCATGCACAGGAAGGCGGAATTTGGGTCCGATGACCGATTTGAAGGCGTGCCATACGCAAAAAGGCGGAGTTTGGGTCCGATGACCGAGTTGATATTGATGGCCCGCCATGCGCAGGAAGGCGGAATTTGGGTCCGATGACCTGACATACGCATGGAGTCCGACTCGGGGGCCGATGTTCGATTCGATGACTTGCATTGTGGGTAAAGTCGGAAGTTGTGGTCTTTGACCCGATTCGATGACCAGACTTCGGCTGCTTGAGAATCGGACAAATAACTTATATAGGGGAGGTAGTGTTCTCGAGCATCCTCCCCCCGTGCCCGTTTATGTCGATTGATGCTGGTGCTCGACTGGTTGGAGCGCTCGGATGCAAAAATCTTGCACCAGGATTTATCGATTGTGATGGACACGGCAAGTCTCCTGATTGCTATGCAGGAGCTCATCGTGAATCTCTATGCGGCCTTGGTATGGACTCGACCTGCGGAATGGTTCGGCAATGGTAGTCGCTCCAACACGTCCTTGCAATGGCCACAGAGGTGATTCGACTAGAGCTCCAGTCTAGCTTTTGGGTTGCTTGGCGGACTGGTATAGCCGCGATCGAGTTCCGGCCATGAACGTTTTAGATAGCTCTTGGGCTTTCTGGGACGGAAGTCGGAAGTTTGGGCTGTTGTCCGATTTGATGACCATTCTTCGGATGTGTGAGAATCGGACAAATAACTTATATAGGGGACTGTGTTGTCTCACGCAGCCCCCTCCGTGCCCCTCTATCTCGACCGATGTTGGTGCTTGAAAGGGTTGGGATCGCTCGGATTTATAAACGTGCACCACCATTTGTCGAGTGTGAGGGACGCGGCAGGTCTCCTAAATGCTATGCGGGCGCTCTCTGAGAATCTCTATCCGGCCTCGACACAGACTAGTCTTGCTGAATGGTTTGGCACTGGTAGTCGATCCAACACGTCGTTGTTGTGGCCGCCTAGGCGATTCGATTCGAGCCCCCGTCTAGCTTTTGGGTTGCTTGGCGGATTTTGCCCTATCCGCAAGTGAGCTCGGTCCCTAAACGTTCGAGAAACCCGATTGCTATGCGCCGACTCTCTTTCTTGCGAGCCTCCATCTAGCTTTTGGGTCTCTACGGAACGGAAGTCGGAATCTGGGACCGTTGTTTGATTCGACGAGGCAGACTACGGTTGTGCGAGAATCGGACAAATAACTTATATAGGGGAGGTGTTGACTGGAGCATTCTCCCCCGTGCCCCTCTAACTCGACCAATGCTGGCGCTCGAACGGTGGTAGCGCTCGGATTTTCATTGAGCGCCAGCATTGGTCGATTTAGAGGGGCATGCGAGATTCCCGAATGCTATGCGAGGGCTCTAACGGAAATGTCTATTGGTTTCGGTATGGATGCAATTGCGAGTGGTTCGGCAAAGGTAGTCGTTCCGATGCGTCCATGTCGTGGCCAAATCGATAATTCGATTTGAGCCCTCGTATAGCATTTGGGTCTCTCGATGTGATTCCGCATTCCAGTCCCTTTGGGCACTGCTTGAGCCGCATCCCAGGGGGTTCCCTTCCCAATAATCTGCCTCGCAACCCGATTGCTATGCGGTGAGGCTCCTCGGCCGCCTCGGAACTATCTGTGTATCAGACGCATCGCGGGATAAGGGGTTGGCAACGGTAGTCGCCCCAAGCGCGTCCGATGCTTGGACCATTCCGAGGCGGCCCTGAAGCCTCTTCCGTCTAGCCGTTGGGTCCTTCTCGCCGCATCCCTCGCCTCGCACCCCGATTGCTATGCGGTGAGGCTCCTCGGCCGCCTCGGAACTATCTGTGTATCGGACGCGTCGCGGGATAAGGGGTTGTCACTGGTAGTCGCCCCAAGCGCGTCCGATGCTTGGACCATTCCGAGGCGGCCCTGAAGCCTCTTCCGTCTAGCCGTTGGGTCCTTCTCGCCGCATCCCTCGCCTCGCACCCCGATTGCTATGCGGTGAGGCTCCTCGGCCGCCTCGGAACTATCTGTGTATCGGACGCGTCGCGGGATAAGGGGTTGTCATTGGTAGTCGCCCCAAGCGCGTCCGATGCTTGGACCATTCCGAGGCGGCCCTGAAGCCTCTTCCGTCTAGCCGTTGGGTCCTTCTCGCCGCATCCCTCGCCTCGCACCCCGATTGCTATGCGGTGAGGCTCCTCGGCCGCCTCGGAACTATCTGTGTATCGGACGCGTCGCGGGATAAGGGGTTGTCACTGGTAGTCGCCCCAAGCGCGTCCGATGCTTGGACCATTCCGAGGCGGCCCTGAAGCCTCTTCCGTCTAGCCGTTGGGTCCTTCTCGCCGCATCCCTCGCCTCGCACCCCGATTGCTATGCGGTGAGGCTCCTCGGCCGCCTCGGAACTATCTGTGTATCGGACGCGTCGCGGGATAAGGGGTTGTCACTGGTAGTCGCCCCAAGCGCGTTCGATGCTTGGACCATTCCGAGGCGGCCCTGAAGCCTCTTCCGTCTAGCCGTTGGGTCCTTCTCGCCGCATCCCTCGCCTCGCACCCCGATTGCTATGCGGTGAGGCTCCTCGGCCGCCTTGGAACTATCTGTGTATCGGACGCGTCGCGGGATAAGGGGTTGTCACTGGTAGTCGCCCCAAGCGCGTCCGATGCTTGGACCATTCCGAGGCGGACCCGAAGCCTCTTCCGTCTAGCCGTTGGGTCCTTCTCGCCGCATCCCTCGCCTCGCACCCCGATTGCTATGCGGTGAGGCTCCTCGGCCGCCTCGGAACTATCTGTGTATCGGACGCGTCGCGGGATAAGGGGTTGTCACTGGTAGTCGCCCCAAGCGCGTCCGATGCTTGGACCATTCCGAGGCGGACCCGAAGCCTCTTCCGTCTAGCCGTTGGGTCCTTCTCGCCGCATCCCTCGCCTCGCACCCCGATTGCTATGCGGTGAGGCTCCTCGGCCGCCTTGGAACTATCTGTGTATCGGACGCGTCGCGGGATAAGGGGTTGTCACTGGTAGTCGCCCCAAGCGCGTCCGATGCTTGGACCATTCCGAGGCGGACCCGAAGCCTCTTCCGTCTAGCCGTTGGGTCCTTCTCGCCGCATCCCTCGCCTCGCACCCCGATTGCTATGCGGTGAGGCTCCTCGGCCGCCTTGGAACTATCTGTGTATCGGACGCGTCGCGGGATAAGGGGTTGTCACTGGTAGTCGCCCCAAGCGCGTCCGATGCTTGGACCATTCCGAGGCGGACCCGAAGCCTCTTCCGTCTAGCCGTTGGGTCCTTCTCGCCGCATCCCTCGCCTCGCACCCCGATTGCTATGCGGTGAGGCTCCTCGGCCGCCTTGGAACTATCTGTGTATCGGACGCGTCGCGGGATAAGGGGTTGTCACTGGTAGTCGCCCCAAGCGCGTCCGATGCTTGGACCATTCCGAGGCGGCCCCGAAGCCTCTTCCGTGTAGCCGTTGGGTCCTTCTCGCCGCATCCCTCGCCTCGCACCCCGATTGCTATGCGGTGAGGCTCCTCGGCCGCCTTGGAACTATCTGTGTATCGGACGCGTCGCGGGATAAGGGGTTGTCACTGGTAGTCGCCCCAAGCGCGTCCGATGCTTGGACCATTCCGAGGCGGCCCCGAAGCCTCTTCCGTGTAGCCGTTGGGTCCTTCTCGCCGCATCCCTCGCCTCGCACCCCGATTGCTATGCGGTGAGGCTCCTCGGCCGCCTTGGAACTATCTGTGTATCGGACGCGTCGCGGGATAAGGGGTTGTCACTGGTAGTCGCCCCAAGCGCGTCCGATGCTTGGACCATTCCGAGGCGGACCTGAAGCCTCTTCCCTCTAGCCGTTGGGGCTTTCTCGCCGCATCCCTCGCCTCGCACCCCGATTGCTATGCTGTGAGGCTCCTCGGCCGCCTTGGAACTATCTGTGTATCGGACGCATCGCGGGAGAAGGGGTTGGCAGTGGTAGTCGCCCCAAGCGCATCCGATGCTTGGACCATTCCGAGGCGGCCCTGCAGCCTCTTCCGTCTAGCCGTTGGGGCCATCTCGCCGCATCCCCCACCTCGCACCACGATTGCTATGCGGTGAGGCTCCTTGGCCGCCTCGGAACTATCTGTGTATCGGACGCATCGCGGGATAAGGGGTTGTCACTGGTAGTCGCCCCAAGCGCGTCCGATGCTTGGACTATTCCGAGGCGGCCCTGCAGCCTCTTCCGTCTAGCCGTTGGGGCCATCTCGCTGCATCCCCCACCTCCTCGGCCGCCTCGGAACTATCTGTGTATCGGACGCATCGCGGGATAAGGGGTTGGCAGTGGTAGTCGCCCCAAGCGCGTCCGATGCTTGGACTATTCCGAGGCAGCCCTGCAGCCTCTTCCGTCTAGCCTTTGGGGCCATCTCGCCGCATCCCTCGCCTCGCACCCCGATTGCTATGCGGTGAGGCTCCTCGGCCGCCTGGGAACTATCTTCGTATCGGACGCATCGCGGGATAAGGGGTTGTCACTGGTAGTCGCCCCAAGCGCGTCCGATGCTTGGACTATTCCGAGGCGGCCCTGTGGCCTCTTCCGTCTAGCCGTTGGGGCCATCTCGCCGCATCCCCCACCTCGCACCCCGATTGCTATGCGGTGAGGCTCTTCGGCCGCCTTGGAACTATCTTCGTATCGGACGCATCGCGGGATAAGGGGTTGTCACTGGTAGTGGCCCCAAGCGCGTCCGATGCTTGGACTATTCCGAGGCGGCCCTGCAGCCTCTTCCGTCTAGCCGTTGGGGCCATCTCGCCGCATCCCCCACCTCGCACCCCGATTGCTATGCGGTGAGGCTCCTCGGCCGCCTTGGAACTATCTTCGTATCGGACGCATCGCGGGATAAGGGGTTGTCACTGGTAGTCGCCCCAAGCGCGTCCGATGCTTGGACTATTCCGACGCGGCCCTGTGGCCTCTTCCGTCTAGCCGTTGGGGCCATCTCGCCGCATCCCCCACCTCGCACCCCGATTGCTATGCGGTGAGGCTCCTCGGCCGCCTTGGAACCATCTTCGTATCGGACGCATCGCGGGATAGGGGGCTGTCACTGGTAGTCGCCCCAAGCGTGTCCGATGCTTGGACCATTCCTAGGCGGCCCTGAAGCCTCTTCCGTCTAGCCGTTGGGGCCTTCCCGCCCCATCCCTCGCCTCGCACCCCCGATTGCTATGCGGTGAGGCTCCTCGGCCGCCTTGGAACCATCTGTGTATCGGACGCATCGCGGGATAAGGGGTTGGCACTGGCAGTCGCCCCAAGCGCGTCCGATGCTTGGACCATTCCGAGGTGGCCCTGAAGCCTCTTCCGTCTAGCCGTTGGGGCCTTCCCGCCCCATCCCTCGCCTCGCACCCCGATTGATATGCGGTGAGGCTCCTCGGCCGCCTTGGAACTATCTGTGTATCGGACGCATCGCGGGATAAGGGGTTGGCACTGGTAGTCGTCCCAATCGCATCCGATGCTTGGACCATTCCGAGGCGGCCCTGCAGCCTCTTCCGTTTAGCCGTCGGGGCCTTCCCGCCGCATCCCTCGCCTCGCATCCCGATTCCTATGCGGTGAGTCTTCTCGGCCGCCGCGGAACTATACCTGTTATTGCTACTGCATCCTTCGGCTGGTAACCTCCTCTGCCGCCTTGGAACGTTCTCTTTGTCGGACGCGTCACGGGATAAGGGGTTGGCACTGGTAGTCGCCCCAAGCGCGCCCGATGCATAGACCGCTCCGAGTCGACCTTGCTTTCAGCCTCTCACATGCATAGACCTCTCTGAGTCGACCCTGCAGCCTCTCACGTTTAGCCTTTGGAATCTCGCCTCACAACATGATTGCTATCCTTGATGCATCCCTTGCCTCGAGCCCTGATTGCTTTCTTGGCTGCATCCCTCCTCTCCTCACAGCCCGGTTGTCATCACTGCTTCATCCGTCGCTTCATGCATTCTGGCTGCTGGGCCCTTCCCACCGCACACCTCGATTGCTATCTCTTCTGCATCACACACCCCGATTGCTATCTCTGCTACATCCCTCGGCTCTCACTTCTGCATCCTTCGCCTCACACCTCGATTGCTATCAATGCTGCATCCGTAACCTCACACCCCGATTGCTATGCGGGGAGGCTCCTTGGCCGCCTTGGAAATTTCTGTGTGTCGGACGCACCGCGGGATAAGGGGTTGGCACTGGTAGTCGCCCCAAGTGCGCCCGATTCTTAGACCGCTTCGAGGTGACCTCGTAGCCTCTTTCGTCCAGGCTTCCTGCCTTCAACGCCCTTTTTACACCTCGATTGCTATGCGCGGGCTCGTTGGCGTCTATCACCTCTCTGCGAAGAGTGGCACGATGATTGTTGGGGTAAATCGTAGCAGTCCGATCTCTGGCCTTGGGCCATTGTGAGGGCTGATCGATTTCCTGTGCGCATCTCGTGTTCGCCCAGTAACAGACTCGACGACTTGTAATCGGTCTTGTTCCCGATTGTTCCTGGAGGTAGTCTTCGGAACTCTTGGATTTGACCTGTCACTCGAACTGTCCTCTTCCGAGGATGCTTGTGTGTGTGTGCTTGTGCCATTTCCTTGGCGGTATTAACGAGATATTAAAGAGCGGAGTGAGCGCCTCGCCCAGCTATGTTTGGGGCTCTCACTCCCTTACCCGGTGTGCGACCGCTTTGCACGTAGGTTGCGGAGCATCGCGACTCTTTCGATGTTTGGCGGTTGTCTTCCGGTGATGCGTTGGTCCCGAAGTGCACGTTACTAGCATTTCTGCCATTGTTCTCGATCTTTGGCACGTTCCTTCGTTGCAATTGGATATATATCTCCGTTTATACGCGCAGGCTTCTCCCGCCTATTCAGCGCTGTCCCACTCTCAGCACTCTCGTGGTCTCCTTGGCTTCTCTCTCCCGTGAGCGAGCTCTCTTCTCGAGTCTTTTCCATGTCCCATGGAGGTTGCCTTGCGAAATTCGGGCACACAAACGTGACCGGATAAGAGCGGAATTGCCTATGAGGAGAAGCTCACCTTAGGGAGCAGCAATGCCGAGTGTTTCGACAGAGGGTAGAGGGGGCGTTGTTTGGGCGGTTGCACAAAAGAGTGCTACGTTTGCACTGAAGGTTGCTTCTTCGTCTCCGACGAACTCTTCGAGGCAAAAAAGC
>NW_026728963.1:55000-77500 GCF_030272615.1 Cryptomeria japonica | reverse complement strand
GGCACCTTACCTGGGCTGCGCACCAGGGCGGGCTCAAGATGGCACGCGCGTTCCGTTTTTTTCACTATCTTTCAAAACGGAAATTTTAAAATCTCCTTTTTTTTTTGCCTTTTCTGGAAATTAGTGAAGGCAGCGCATCAAAGGTGCGCACCTCGCTGCCCACCTTGGTGTGCTCTGAGGTGCGCACCCGGGAGCGCTACGAAGTGTGCTCCAAGGTGCGGCGTGCACGTTGTCGGAGCCCGGTTTGCCCCGGGTGCGCACCTCGCCTGCACCTTGGCCGGGGTGGGCACCTTGGCTGGGTTTGCCCAGGGTGCGCTCCGAAGCGGGGTTACTGGAGCGCCCCCTCTTTTTTTGTCAGAGCGTTTGGTGGGGTTTCTCGCATTGGCTCTTCCCAGGCCCGGTTGTTGGGTGCGCTCCCACCCTGGCGCGCGCGAAGTTGGAAGTTGGGTTAATTGCCCGGGCGCGCACCTTCGCCAGGGTGGGCACCTTGGTGCGCACACCTTGGCTGGGCTGCGCACCAGGGCGGGCTCAAGATGGCACCAGCATTCCCTTTTTCTCACTATCTTTCAAAACGGAAATTTTAAAATCTCGTTTTTTTTTTGCCTTTTATGGAAATTAGTGAAGGCATCGCATCAAAGGTGCGCACCTCGCTGCCCACCTTGGTGTGCTCCGAGGTGCCCACCACGGTGCGCAACGCCGGTGCGAACCCGGGAGCGCCCCGATGTGTGCTCCAAGGTGCGGCGTGCACGAAGTCGGACCCCGGTTTGCCCCGGGTGCGCACCTCGCGTGCACCTTGGTGCGCACACCTTGGCTGGGTTGCGCGGCCTGGTGGGCACCATGGTGCGCACCAAGGAGCGCTCCGAAGTGTGCTCCAAGGTGCGGCGTGCACGAAGTCGGAGCCCGGTTTGCCCCGGGTACGCACCTCGCGTGCACCTTCGCCGGGGTGGGCACCTCGGCTGGGTTGCGCGCCCTGGTGCGCACCAAGGAGCGCTCCGAAGTGTGCTCCAAGGTGCGGCGTGCACGAAGTCGGAGCCCGGTTTGCCCCGGGTGCGCACCTTCGCCGCGGTGCGCACCATGGCGTGCACGAAGTCGGAGCCCGGTTTGCCCCGGGTGCGCACCTCGCGTGCACCTTCGGCGGGGTTGCGCGCCCTGGTGGGCACCATGGTGCGCACCAAGGAGCGCTCCGAAGTGTGCTCCAAGGTGCGGCGTGCACGAAGTCGGAGCCCGGTTTGCCCCGGGTGCGCACCTCGCGTGCACCTTCGGCGGGG
Source organism: Cryptomeria japonica (assembly GCF_030272615.1). Taxonomy (NCBI): domain Eukaryota; kingdom Viridiplantae; phylum Streptophyta; class Pinopsida; order Cupressales; family Cupressaceae; genus Cryptomeria; species Cryptomeria japonica. The sequence goes on along the minus strand of NW_026728963.1, from coordinate 76,232 downwards.
TTGCGCGCCCTGGTGGGCACCATGGTGCGCACCAAGGAGCGCTCCGAAGTGTGCTCCAAGGTGCGGCGTGCACGAAGTCGGAGCCCGGTTTGCCCCGGGTGCGCACCTCGCGTGCACCTTCGCCGCGGTGGGCACCATGGCGTGCACGAAGTCGGAGCCCGGTTTGCCCCGGGTGCGCACCTCGCGTGCACCTTCGCCGGGGTGGGCACCTCGGCTGGGTTGCGCGCCCTGGTGCGCACCAAGGAGCGCTCCGAAGTGTGCTCCAAGGTGCGGCGTGCACGAAGTCGGAGCCCGGTTTGCCCCGGGTGCGCACCTCGCGTGCACCTTCGCCAGGGTGGGCACCTCGGTGCGCACACCTTCTCAATGTTTTCTTGCCTTTTCTGGAAATTGGTGAAGGCAGCGCATCAAAGGTGCGCACCTCGGTGTGCTCCGAGGTGCGAACCCGAGAGCGCTCCGAGGTGCCCACGAAGTCGAAAGTCGGGTTAATTGCATTGTTTTCCCCGGGTGCGCTCCGAGGTGCGCAACATCGGCGCGCACCAAGGAGGGCTCCGAAGTGTGCTCCAAGGTGCGCACGATGGCGTGCACCTCTGGTGCGCACGATTCGGAGCTCGGTTTGACCGGGGTGCGCACACCTTGGCTGGGTTGCGCACCTTTTGTGCGCTCCAAGGTGCGCACGAAGTCGGAGCTCGGTTTGCCCCGGGTGCGCACCTTCGCCAGGGTGCGCACCTTGATGCGCACGCCTTGGCTGGGCTGCGCACCTTGGTGGGCGCCATGGTGCGCACCTTTCGTGCGCTCCAAGGTGCGCACGAAGTCGGAGCTCGGTTTGCCCCGGGTGCGCACCTTGGTGGGCGCCATGGTGCACTCCGAGGTGCCCAAGATTGGTGCGCACCAAGGAGCGCTCCGAAGTGCGCTCCAAGGTGCGCGCGAAGTCGAAAGTTGGGTTAATTGTCCGGTTTGCCTCGGGTGCGCACCTTGCGTGCACCTTCGCCAGGGTGGGCGCCTTGGTGCGCACACCTTGGCTGGGCTGCGCACACCTTGGCACCCGCGTTTCCTTCATTTTAAATTTTTTTTTTTTACAATCTCTCAAGTGGGAAATTCTATAATCTCAACTTTTTTTGCCTTTTCAGGAAACTTTTGAATGGAGCGCATCATTGGTGCGCTCCGAAGTGTGCTCCAAAGCTCTCTCCAGCTGCGTGCACCTGCCCCGGCCGCGCACCCGGCCCCGCCCAGCTTCGCTCACCTGTCCCGGGCGTCTGGTGCGGAACCTTAGAGTAAGAAACATCACCGTGCACCTTGGCCAACGTGCGCGACTCGACCGAGCGCGCACTGGCCGAGGTGCACACCGATTTCACCTGGGTGCGCGCGCAGCACCTCGGGCGCACCGGGGTGCGCGCACAACGCCCGGGTTGCACCGTGGCCTGTGTGCTCGGGGCGCCTCGGGTGCGCGCTCGGTGTCGCCCCCGCGCGCGCGGTAGTGCGGGCAGCGCACCCCGGCCCGGCCCGGCCCCGACGAGAACGCAAACGGGCAAAAGGTTTATTCAAATAGCATTGCGACGCCCGGCGAAAAACTAAAAAAGGGTGCAACACCGGGACTTCCCGGGAGGTCACCCATCCCAGTACTACTCCGGCCCAAGCGCGCTTAACTGCGGAGTTCTGATGGGATCCGGTGCACTAACGCTGGTATGATCGCACCCGTTATGAGCTTGTCGCAGTGTGTACTTAGCAAACCGCGACCCACGTGCGAATCCACCCCGGCCACCCACCCCCGTCGAGGTGCACACCCTCCCTCGCGAAGTGCGCCCCGTTCGCCAAGTGTGAGCCCTGCCCGGGTGCGCGCACCTTGCTAGGGCGTCGGGTGTGCACCCGGCCCGGCCTACGTGCGTGCACCTGGAGGGGGCGTCGTGTGCGTGCAGTGTCCCGTCTGCAACGCGGTGCCCACACACCACCTCGGGCGCAACGACCTGCGCTCACATGTGGGCCGAGTGCACCTTGGTGCATGTTCGGGGCGCCTCGGGTGCACGCTCGATCTTGCCCCGGTGCACCAAGGCGCTCGGTTTGCCCCGGGTGCGCACTTGGTGCAAGGTGGGCACCCAAAATAGGGATCAAGCACCAAAACACAAGTTTCGGGATGCAAAATGGGACCCAAGGACCACAAATGCGTTCCAAGACCCATGATGGGTCCACGAGAACAAAAATGTGTTCCGAGACTTAATAAACAAATATTGGGTTTTAGGAGAAGAAACATGCTCTGATGCCCAAAACGAGAATCGACCCCGAAAAGGCCACAGGCCAAAAGTGGGATGCGAGACAAAAAAAAATGGGACCCGAGGACCAAAATTGGGTTCCCAGGTCGAAGACAGGGCAACCGGACAAGAAACGACCTCTAAGGCTCGAAATGAGTCCCGACGACTAAAACTTGACAAGAAGCACCCATCAGGCACCCAACTCGACACCCATGGGATGCCGACCCACCCGGGCTTCCACCTAGCACACCTTGGCACCCACCCACCCTCGCACCCAACCTCGCACCCAACTTAGCACCTTTGAACCCACATTGGCACTCACCCTGACCCTGGCACCTTGGAACCCACATTGGCACTCACCTTGACCCTGGCACCCACCTTTGCACTCACCTTGGGACCCACCCTGGCTCCCACCTCGGCACCCACCCAGACACCCACCTTGGTTCCTTGGCACCCACCTTGGATCCTTGGCACCCACCCCGACACCCACCTTGGCACGCAACTTGGCTACTTGCCACCCACCTTGGCTCCTTGACGCCCACCCCGACAACCACCCCGTGACCTACCCTGGCTAGGGTTGGTGCACACCCACCCTGGTGCCCACCTTGGCACCCACCCTATGACCCACCTTGGCACGCACCTTAGTACCCACCCCGTTACCCACCCTAGGACCCACCCCGTGACCCACCTTGGCCAGGGTGGGTGCCTTGGTGCGCACAACTTGCCTGGGCTGCACACCAGGGCGGGCTCAAGATGGCACCCGCGTTCCGTTTTTTTCACTATCTTTCAAAACGGAAATTTTAAAATCTCATTTTTTTCTTTTTTTTGCCTTTTCTGGAAATTAGTGAAGGCAGCGCATCAAAGGTGCGCAATGCTGGTGCGAACCCGGGAGCGCTCCGATGTGTGCTCCAAGGTGCGGCGTGCACGAAGTCCGAGCCCGGTTTGCCCCGGGTGCGCACCTCGCGTGCACCTTCGCCGGGGTGAGCACCTTGGCTGGGTTGCGCGCCCTGGTGCGTACCAAGGAGCGCTCTGAAGTGTGCTCCAAGGTGCGGCGTGCACGAAGTCGGAGCCCGGTTTGCCCCGGGTGTGCACCTCGGGTGCGCACCTCGCGTGCACCTTCGCTGCGGTGGGCACCTTGGCTGGGTTGCGCGCCTTGGTGGGCACCATGCAGTGCACGAAGTCGGAGCCCGGTTTGCCCCGGGCGCGCACCTCCGCCAGGGTGGGCACCTTGGTGCGCACAACTTGCCTGGGCTGCGCATCAGGAAGGGCTCAAGATGGCACCCGCGTTCCGTTTTTTTCACTATCTTTCAGAACGGAAATTTTAAAATATCGTTTTTTTTTGCCTTTTCTGGAAATTAGTGAAGGCAGCGCATCAAAGGTGCGCAACGCTGGTGCGAACCTGGGAGCGCTCCGATGTGTGCTCCAAGGTGCGGCGTGCACGAAGTCGGAGCCCGGTTTGCCTCGGGTGCGCCCTGGTGGGCACCATGGTGCGCACCAAGGAGCGCTCCGAAGTGTGCTCCAAGGTGCGGCCTGCACGAAGTCGGAGCCCGGTTTGCCCCGGGTGTGCACCTCGGGTGGGCACCTTGGTGCGCATGCCTTGCCTGGGCTGCGCACCAGGGCGGGCTCAAGATGGCACCCGCGTTCCTTTTTTTTCACTATCTTTCAAAACGGAAATTTTAAAATCTCATTTTTTTTTGCCTTTTTCTGGAAATTAGTGAAGGCAGCGCATCAAAGGTGCGCACCTCGCTGCCCACCACGGTGCGCAACGCCGGTGGGCACCCGGGAGTGCTTCGAAGTGTGCTCCAAGGTGCTGCGTGCACGTTGTCGGAGCCCGGTTTGCCCCGGGTGCGCACCTCGCGTGCACCTTCGTCGGGGTGGGCACCTTGGCTTGGTTTGCCCCGGCTGCGCTCCGAAGCGGGGTTATTGGAGCGCCGCCTCTTTTTTTGTCGGAGCGTTTGGTGGGGTTTCTCGCATTGGCTCTTCCGAGGCCCGGTTGCCACCCTGGCGCGCACGAAGTCGGAAGTAGGGTTAATTGCCCGGGTGCGCACCTTTGCCAGGGTGGCACCTTACCTGGGCTGCGCACCAGGGCGGGCTCAAGATGGCACGCGCGTTCCGTTTTTTTCACTATCTTTCAAAACGGAAATTTTAAAATCTCCTTTTTTTTTTGCCTTTTCTGGAAATTAGTGAAGGCAGCGCATCAAAGGTGCGCACCTCGCTGCCCACCTTGGTGTGCTCTGAGGTGCGCACCCGGGAGCGCTACGAAGTGTGCTCCAAGGTGCGGCGTGCACGTTGTCGGAGCCCGGTTTGCCCCGGGTGCGCACCTCGCCTGCACCTTGGCCGGGGTGGGCACCTTGGCTGGGTTTGCCCAGGGTGCGCTCCGAAGCGGGGTTACTGGAGCGCCCCCTCTTTTTTTGTCAGAGAGTTTGGTGGGGTTTCTCGCATTGGCTCTTCCCAGGCCCGGTTGTTGGGTGCGCTCCCACCCTGGCGCGCGCGAAGTTGGAAGTTGGGTTAATTGCCCGGGCGCGCACCTTCGCCAGGGTGGGCACCTTGGTGCGCAAACCTTGGCTGGGCTGCGCACCAGGGCGGGCTCAAGATGGCACCAGCATTCCCTTTTTCTCACTATCTTTCAAAACGGAAATTTTAAAATCTCGTTTTTTTTTTGCCTTTTATGGAAATTAGTGAAGGCATCGCATCAAAGGTGCGCACCTCGCTGCCCACCTTGGTGTGCTCCGAGGTGCCCACCACGGTGCGCAACGCCGGTGCGAACCCGGGAGCGCCCCGATGTGTGCTCCAAGGTGCGGCGTGCACGAAGTCGGACCCCGGTTTGCCCCGGGTGCGCACCTCGCGTGCACCTTGGTGCGCACACCTTGGCTGGGTTGCGCGGCCTGGTGGGCACCATGGTGCGCACCAAGGAGCGCTCCGAAGTGTGCTCCAAGGTGCGGCGTGCACGAAGTCGGAGCCCGGTTTGCCCCGGGTGCGCACCTTCGCCGCGGTGGGCACCATGGCGTGCACGAAGTCGGAGCCCGGTTTGCCCCGGGTGCGCACCTCGCGTGCACCTTCGCCGGGGTGGGCACCTCGGCTGGGTTGCGCGCCCTGGTGCGCACCAAGGAGCGCTCTGAAGTGTGCTCCAAGGTGCGGCGTGCACGAAGTCGGAGCCCGGTTTGCCCCGGGTGTGCACCTCGCGTGCACCTTCGCTGCGGTGGGCACCTTGGCTGGGTTGCGCGCCTTGGTGGGCACCATGCAGTGCACGAAGTCGGAGCCCGGTTTGCCCCGGGCGCGCACCTCCGCCAGGGTGGGCACCTTGGTGCGCACAACTTGCCTGGGCTGCGCACCAGGAAGGGCTCAAGATGGCACCCGCGTTCCGTTTTTTTCACTATCTTTCAGAACGGAAATTTTAAAATATCGTTTTTTTTTGCCTTTTCTGGAAATTAGTGAAGGCAGCGCATCAAAGGTGCGCAACGCTGGTGCGAACCTGGGAGCGCTCCGATGTGTGCTCCAAGGTGCGGCGTGCACGAAGTCGGACCCCGATTTGCCCCGGGTGCGCACCTCGCGTGCACCTTGGTGCGCACACCTTGGCTGGGTTGCGCGCCCTGGTGGGCACCATGGTGCGCACCAAGGAGCGCTCCGAAGTGTGCTCCAAGGTGCGGCGTGCACGAAGTCGGAGCCCGGTTTGCCCCGGGTGCGCACCTCGCGTGCACCTTCGCCGCGGTGGGCACCATGGCGTGCACGAAGTCGGAGCCCGGTTTGCCCCGGGTGCGCACCTCGCGTGCACCTTCGCCGGGGTGGGCACCTTGGTGTGCAGACCTTGGCTGGGTTGCGCGCCCTGGTGGGCACCATGGTGCGCACCAAGGAGCGCTCCGAAGTGTGCTCCAAGGTGCGGCCTGCACGAAGTCGGAGCCCGGTTTGCCCCGGGTGTGCACCTCGGGTGGGCACCTTGGTGCGCATGCCTTGCCTGGGCTGCGCACCAGGGCGGGCTCAAGATGGCACCCGCGTTCCTTTTTTTTCACTATCTTTCAAAACGGAAATTTTAAAATCTCATTTTTTTTTGCCTTTTTCTGGAAATTAGTGAAGGCAGCGCATCAAAGGTGCGCACCTCGCTGCCCACCACGGTGCGCAACGCCGGTGGGCACCCGGGAGTGCTTCGAAGTGTGCTCCAAGGTGCTGCGTGCACGTTGTCGGAGCCCGGTTTGCCCCGGGTGCGCACCTCGCGTGCACCTTCGTCGGGGTGGGCACCTTGGCTGGGTTTGCCCCGGCTGCGCTCCGAAGCGGGGTTATTGGAGCGCCGCCTCTTTTTTTGTCGGAGCGTTTGGTGGGGTTTCTCGCATTGGCTCTTCCGAGGCCCGGTTGCCACCCTGGCGCGCACGAAGTCGGAAGTAGGGTTAATTGCCCGGGTGCGCACCTTTGCCAGGGTGGGCACCTTACCTGGGCTGCGCACCAGGGCGGGCTCAAGATGGCACGCGCGTTCCGTTTTTTTCACTATCTTTCAAAACGGAAATTTTAAAATCTCCTTTTTTTTTTGCCTTTTCTGGAAATTAGTGAAGGCAGCGCATCAAAGGTGCGCACCTCGCTGCCCACCTTGGTGTGCTCTGAGGTGCGCACCCGGGAGCGCTACGAAGTGTGCTCCAAGGTGCGGCGTGCACGTTGTCGGAGCCCGGTTTGCCCCGGGTGCGCACCTCGCCTGCACCTTGGCCGGGGTGGGCACCTTGGCTGGGTTTGCCCAGGGTGCGCTCCGAAGCGGGGTTACTGGAGCGCCCCCTCTTTTTTTGTCAGAGCGTTTGGTGGGGTTTCTCGCATTGGCTCTTCCCAGGCCCGGTTGTTGGGTGCGCTCCCACCCTGGCGCGCGCGAAGTTGGAAGTTGGGTTAATTGCCCGGGCGCGCACCTTCGCCAGGGTGGGCACCTTGGTGCGCACACCTTGGCTGGGCTGCGCACCAGGGCGGGCTCAAGATGGCACCAGCATTCCCTTTTTCTCACTATCTTTCAAAACGGAAATTTTAAAATCTCGTTTTTTTTTTGCCTTTTATGGAAATTAGTGAAGGCATCGCATCAAAGGTGCGCACCTCGCTGCCCACCTTGGTGTGCTCCGAGGTGCCCACCACGGTGCGCAACGCCGGTGCGAACCCGGGAGCGCCCCGATGTGTGCTCCAAGGTGCGGCGTGCACGAAGTCGGACCCCGGTTTGCCCCGGGTGCGCACCTCGCGTGCACCTTGGTGCGCACACCTTGGCTGGGTTGCGCGGCCTGGTGGGCACCATGGTGCGCACCAAGGAGCGCTCCGAAGTGTGCTCCAAGGTGCGGCGTGCACGAAGTCGGAGCCCGGTTTGCCCCGGGTACGCACCTCGCGTGCACCTTCGCCGGGGTGGGCACCTCGGCTGGGTTGCGCGCCCTGGTGCGCACCAAGGAGCGCTCCGAAGTGTGCTCCAAGGTGCGGCGTGCACGAAGTCGGAGCCCGGTTTGCCCCGGGTGCGCACCTTCGCCGCGGTGCGCACCATGGCGTGCACGAAGTCGGAGCCCGGTTTGCCCCGGGTGCGCACCTCGCGTGCACCTTCGGCGGGGTTGCGCGCCCTGGTGGGCACCATGGTGCGCACCAAGGAGCGCTCCGAAGTGTGCTCCAAGGTGCGGCGTGCACGAAGTCGGAGCCCGGTTTGCCCCGGGTGCGCACCTCGCGTGCACCTTCGGCGGGGTTGCGCGCCCTGGTGGGCACCATGGTGCGCACCAAGGAGCGCTCCGAAGTGTGCTCCAAGGTGCGGCGTGCACGAAGTCGGAGCCCGGTTTGCCCCGGGTGCGCACCTCGCGTGCACCTTCGCCGCGGTGGGCACCATGGCGTGCACGAAGTCGGAGCCCGGTTTGCCCCGGGTGCGCACCTCGCGTGCACCTTCGCCGGGGTGGGCACCTCGGCTGGGTTGCGCGCCCTGGTGCGCACCAAGGAGCGCTCCGAAGTGTGCTCCAAGGTGCGGCGTGCACGAAGTCGGAGCCCGGTTTGCCCCGGGTGCGCACCTCGCGTGCACCTTCGCCAGGGTGGGCACCTCGGTGCGCACACCTTCTCAATGTTTTCTTGCCTTTTCTGGAAATTGGTGAAGGCAGCGCATCAAAGGTGCGCACCTCGGTGTGCTCCGAGGTGCGAACCCGAGAGCGCTCCGAGGTGCCCACGAAGTCGAAAGTCGGGTTAATTGCATTGTTTTCCCCGGGTGCGCTCCGAGGTGCGCAACATCGGCGCGCACCAAGGAGGGCTCCGAAGTGTGCTCCAAGGTGCGCACGATGGCGTGCACCTCTGGTGCGCACGATTCGGAGCTCGGTTTGACCGGGGTGCGCACACCTTGGCTGGGTTGCGCACCTTTTGTGCGCTCCAAGGTGCGCACGAAGTCGGAGCTCGGTTTGCCCCGGGTGCGCACCTTCGCCAGGGTGCGCACCTTGATGCGCACGCCTTGGCTGGGCTGCGCACCTTGGTGGGCGCCATGGTGCGCACCTTTCGTGCGCTCCAAGGTGCGCACGAAGTCGGAGCTCGGTTTGCCCCGGGTGCGCACCTTGGTGGGCGCCATGGTGCACTCCGAGGTGCCCAAGATTGGTGCGCACCAAGGAGCGCTCCGAAGTGCGCTCCAAGGTGCGCGCGAAGTCGAAAGTTGGGTTAATTGTCCGGTTTGCCTCGGGTGCGCACCTTGCGTGCACCTTCGCCAGGGTGGGCGCCTTGGTGCGCACACCTTGGCTGGGCTGCGCACACCTTGGCACCCGCGTTTCCTTCATTTTAAATTTTTTTTTTTTACAATCTCTCAAGTGGGAAATTCTATAATCTCAACTTTTTTTGCCTTTTCAGGAAACTTTTGAATGGAGCGCATCATTGGTGCGCTCCGAAGTGTGCTCCAAAGCTCTCTCCAGCTGCGTGCACCTGCCCCGGCCGCGCACCCGGCCCCGCCCAGCTTCGCTCACCTGTCCCGGGCGTCTGGTGCGGAACCTTAGAGTAAGAAACATCACCGTGCACCTTGGCCAACGTGCGCGACTCGACCGAGCGCGCACTGGCCGAGGTGCACACCGATTTCACCTGGGTGCGCGCGCAGCACCTCGGGCGCACCGGGGTGCGCGCACAACGCCCGGGTTGCACCGTGGCCTGTGTGCTCGGGGCGCCTCGGGTGCGCGCTCGGTGTCGCCCCCGCGCGCGCGGTAGTGCGGGCAGCGCACCCCGGCCCGGCCCGGCCCCGACGAGAACGCAAACGGGCAAAAGGTTTATTCAAATAGCATTGCGACGCCCGGCGAAAAACTAAAAAAGGGTGCAACACCGGGACTTCCCGGGAGGTCACCCATCCCAGTACTACTCCGGCCCAAGCGCGCTTAACTGCGGAGTTCTGATGGGATCCGGTGCACTAACGCTGGTATGATCGCACCCGTTATGAGCTTGTCGCAGTGTGTACTTAGCAAACCGCGACCCACGTGCGAATCCACCCCGGCCACCCACCCCCGTCGAGGTGCACACCCTCCCTCGCGAAGTGCGCCCCGTTCGCCAAGTGTGAGCCCTGCCCGGGTGCGCGCACCTTGCTAGGGCGTCGGGTGTGCACCCGGCCCGGCCTACGTGCGTGCACCTGGAGGGGGCGTCGTGTGCGTGCAGTGTCCCGTCTGCAACGCGGTGCCCACACACCACCTCGGGCGCAACGACCTGCGCTCACATGTGGGCCGAGTGCACCTTGGTGCATGTTCGGGGCGCCTCGGGTGCACGCTCGATCTTGCCCCGGTGCACCAAGGCGCTCGGTTTGCCCCGGGTGCGCACTTGGTGCAAGGTGGGCACCCAAAATAGGGATCAAGCACCAAAACACAAGTTTCGGGATGCAAAATGGGACCCAAGGACCACAAATGCGTTCCAAGACCCATGATGGGTCCACGAGAACAAAAATGTGTTCCGAGACTTAATAAACAAATATTGGGTTTTAGGAGAAGAAACATGCTCTGATGCCCAAAACGAGAATCGACCCCGAAAAGGCCACAGGCCAAAAGTGGGATGCGAGACAAAAAAAAATGGGACCCGAGGACCAAAATTGGGTTCCCAGGTCGAAGACAGGGCAACCGGACAAGAAACGACCTCTAAGGCTCGAAATGAGTCCCGACGACTAAAACTTGACAAGAAGCACCCATCAGGCACCCAACTCGACACCCATGGGATGCCGACCCACCCGGGCTTCCACCTAGCACACCTTGGCACCCACCCACCCTCGCACCCAACCTCGCACCCAACTTAGCACCTTTGAACCCACATTGGCACTCACCCTGACCCTGGCACCTTGGAACCCACATTGGCACTCACCTTGACCCTGGCACCCACCTTTGCACTCACCTTGGGACCCACCCTGGCTCCCACCTCGGCACCCACCCAGACACCCACCTTGGTTCCTTGGCACCCACCTTGGATCCTTGGCACCCACCCCGACACCCACCTTGGCACGCAACTTGGCTACTTGCCACCCACCTTGGCTCCTTGACGCCCACCCCGACAACCACCCCGTGACCTACCCTGGCTAGGGTTGGTGCACACCCACCCTGGTGCCCACCTTGGCACCCACCCTATGACCCACCTTGGCACGCACCTTAGTACCCACCCCGTTACCCACCCTAGGACCCACCCCGTGACCCACCTTGGCCAGGGTGGGTGCACCCACCCTGGTGCCCACCTTGGCACCCACCCATCCTAGCACCCAGCCTGTGACCGGGCTTGGAACCCAACCTTGCACCCGCACCCGTCTTGGCCAGTGTGGGTGCGCACCCATCCTGGCACCCACGTTGTGACACACCCTTTAACCCACGCACCCTAGCACCCACGTTGGCACCCACCTTGGAACCCAACCTAGCAACTTGGCACCCACCCCGTGACCCACCTTGGCATCCACCATAGCAGTCGCCGACTTGGCACCCACCTCGGCACCCACCTTGACACTTGTGGACCCACCTTGCCACTCACCCTAGCATCGACCCATCCTAGCACCCACCCTGGCACCTTTGCACCCTAGCACTCACCCATCCTAGCACCTAACCTGTGACCCACCTTGACACTCACCCTCGCACCCACCTTGGAACCCAACCTAGCACCCACCCACCCTGACACCAACCCTAGCACCTACCCACCCTTGCACCCACCCTGTGACCCATCTTGGCACCCACCCATCCTACCACTCAACCTATCACCCACCTTCTCACCCACCTTGGCATCCACCTTAGCACCCACCCACACTGGCACCTTGGCACCCACCTCGGGCAAGGTGGGTGCACACCCACCCTGGCACCCAATTTAGAACCCACCGAGCATGTTACCCACCTTGGCACCCACATTGCAGCCCACCCTAGTACCCACCCTATGACCCACATTGGCATCCACACCCTAGCACCCAGGCACCTCGACACCCGCCTTGACACCCACCCTAGCACTGAACCTGTGACCCACCTTGGAACTCACCCTAGAACCCACCCACCCTGTGAACCACCTTGGCATCCACCTTAGCACCCACCCACCTTGGCACCCACTCTAGCACTCACCCATCCTAACACCCAACTTGTTACCCACCTTGGCACCCGCCCTCGCGTCCACCTTGAAACCCACCCTAGCACCCACCCACGCAGGAGCCCACCTTGGCACCCAACCTAACACCCACGCATCCTGGCACCCAACTTGTGACCCACCTTGGAACCCACCCTAGTACCCACCTTTGAACCCACTATATCACCAACCCACCTTGGCACCCACCCTATGACCCTCTTTGGAATCCACCCTAGCACGCACCCACCCTGGCACCCACCATGGAGCGCACCCTAGCACCCACCCACCTCGGCACGCACCTCAACACCCACCTTGGTGTGCGCACTGCGCCAACCTCTCAAAGACCCTATGTGGTGCGCTCCAAAGTGTACACCTTTGGTGCGCTCCAAGGTGCGCACCTTTGGTGCACACCGAGGTGCACACCAAAGTGTGCACCGAGGTGAGCACCAAAGTGCACTCCAGGGTGCACACCAAGGCGTGCACCTTTGGTGCGGTCAATGCAAACGAATTCGGAAGTTGGGGTCGATGTCCTAATCGCTGCTGCAGACTACACGTATGAGAATCGGACAAATAGCTTTATATAGGGGAGGTGTTGCGTTTGATGGGTCGACTCCCCTGGTTGTGTGCACTGCACCAACTTCAAAGACCCTGTCTTGTTTAAGAAGTCAAAAGTTGGGGTGGATGTCCTAATCATTGCTGCAGTCTACGCATGTATGAGAATCAGACAAATAGCTTATATAGGGGAGGTGTTGCATTCGGTGGGTTGACTCCCCTGGTTGTGCGCACTGCGCCAACCTCAAAGACCCCGCATAGCAGAAGAAGTCGGAAGTCGGATTTTGGTGAGCACCAAGGCGTGCACCTTTGGTGCGGTCAACGCAGACGAATTCAGAAGTTGGGGTGGATGTCCTAATCGTTGTTGCAGGCTACACATGTATGAGAATCAGACAAATAGCTTATATAGGGGAGGTGTTGGGTTTGATGGGTCAACTCCCTTGGTTGTGCGCATTACGCCAACCTCAAAGACCTTGTTTTCGTTAAGAAGTCAAAAGTTGGGGTCAATGTCCTAATGGCTCCTGCAGGCTACACATGTATGAGAATCGGACAAATAGCTTATATAGGGGAGGTGTTGGGTTTGATGGGTCGACTCCCCTGGTTGTGCGCATTACGTCAACCTCAAAGACCTTGTTTTCGTTAAGAAGTCAAAAGTTGGGGTCGATGTCCTAATTGCTCCTGTAGACTACACATGTATGAGAATCAGACAAATAGCTTATATAGGGGAGGTGTTGGGTTTGATGGGTTGACTCCCCTAGTTGTTCGCATTACACCAACCTCAAAGACCTTGTTTTCGTTTAGAAGCCGAAAGTTGGGGTCGATGTCCTAATTGCTCCTGCAGGCTACGCATGTATGAGAATCAGACAAATAGCTTATATAGGGGAGGTGTTGGGTTTGATGGGTCGACTCCCCTGGTTGTGCGCATTGCGCCAACCTCAAAGACCCTGCATTGCGGATGAAGTCGAAAGTCAGAGTTTGGTGTGCTACAAGGTGTGGTCGAAGGTGCTCACCTAGGTGTGCACCTTTGGAGCACAGGAAAAGTGCCCTCCAAAAGTGCGCACCTTTGGAGTGCACAAAAGTGCCCTCCAAAAGTGCGCACCTTTGGAGCGCAGAAAAGTGCCCTCCAAAAAGTGCCCTCCAAAAGTGCGCACCTTTGGAGCGCAGAAAAGTGCCCTCCAAAAAGTGCCCTCCAAAAGTGCGCACCTTTGGAGCGCAGAAAAGTGCCCTCCAAAAAGTGCCCTCCAAAAGTGCGCACCTTTGGAGCGCAGAAAAGTGCCCTCCAAAAAGTGCCCTCCAAAAGTGCGCACCTTTGGAGCGCAGAAAAGTGCCCTCCAAAAAGTGCCCTCCAAAAGTGCGCACCTTTGGAGCGCAGAAAAGTGCCCTCCAAAAAGTGCCCTCCAAAAGTGCGCACCTTTGGAGCGCAGAAAAGTGCCCTCCAAAAAGTGCCCTCCAAAAGTGCGCACCTTTGGAGCGCAGAAAAGTGCCCTCCAAAAAGTGCCCTCCAAAAGTGCGCACCTTTGGAGCGCAGAAAAGTGCCCTCCAAAAGTGCGCACCTTTGGAGCGCAGAAAAGTGCCCTCCAAAAGTGCGCACTTTTGGTGCGCACCAAGGCGCTGGTTCGGTCGTTGCAGGCGAGTTCGGAAGTTGGGGTCGATGTCCTGAGCGGAGGTGCAAACTACACAGGTGTCGGAATCGGACAAATAGCTTATATAGGGGAGGTGTATGCTTCGATGGGTCGACTCCCCAGGTTGAGCGCACCGCGCCAACCTCAAAGACCCTACGGTATGGATGAAGTCGGAAGTTGGGTCCGATGACCGATTCGATTAGTAGGTATGCTCATGAGGTCGGAATTTGGGTCCGATGACCTGCCATGTGCAGGAAGGCGAATGTTGACACTGTGCGTTGCAAGGTGCACACCAAGGCGCTGGTGCGGTCTTTTTAGTCGAGTTCGGAAGTTGGGGTCGATGTCCTGATCGGAGGTGCAAGCTACACAGGTGTGGGAATCGGACAAATAGCTTATATAGGGGAGGTGTATGCTTCGTTGGGTCGACTCCCCGGGTTGAGCGCACCGCGCCAACCTCAAAGACCCTACGGTATGGATGAAGTCGGAAGTTGGGTCCGATGACCGATTCGATATGTAGGCATACTCGCGAGGTCGGAATTTGGGTCCGATGACCTGCCACGTGCAGGAAGGCGAATGTTGGCACTGTGCGTTGCAAGGTGCGCACCAAGGCGCTGGTTCGGTCGTTGGAGGCGAGTTCGGAAGTTGGGGTCGATGTCTTGATCGGAGGTGCAAACTACACAGGTGTGGGAATCGGACAAATAGCTTATATAGGGGAGGTGTATGCTTCGTTGGGTCGACTCCCCGGGTTGAGCGCACCGCGCCAACCTCAAAGACCCTACGGTATGGATGAAGTCGGAAGTTGGGTCCGATGACCGATTCGATATGTAGGCATACTCGCGAGGTCGGAATTTGGGTCCGATGACCTGCCATGTGCAGGAAGGCGAATGTTGGGACTGTGCGTCGCAAGGTGCGCACCAAGGCGCTGGTGCCGTCGTTGCAGTCGAGTTCGGAAGTTGGGGTCGATGTCCTGGTCAGAGGTGCAAACTACACAGGTGTGGGAATCGGACAAATAGCTTATATAGGGGAGGTGTATGCTTCGATGGGTCGACTCCCTGGGTTGAGCGCACCGCGCCAACCTCAAAGACCCTACAGTATGGATGAAGTCGGAAGTTGGGTCCGATGACCGATTCGATACGTAGGCATATTGGCGAGGTCTGAATTTGTGTCCGATGACCTGCCATGCGCAGGAAGGCGGAATTTGGGTCCGATGACCGAGTTGATGGCGTGCCATGCGCAGAAAGGCGGAATTTGGGTCCGATGACCGAGTTGATGTTGATGGCCCGCCATGCACAGGAAGGCGGAATTTGGGTCCGATGACCGATTTGAAGGCGTGCCATACGCAAAAAGGCGGAGTTTGGGTCCGATGACCGAGTTGATATTGATGGCCCGCCATGCGCAGGAAGGCGGAATTTGGGTCCGATGACCTGACATACGCATGGAGTCCGACTCGGGGGCCGATGTTCGATTCGATGACTTGCATTGTGGGTAAAGTCGGAAGTTGTGGTCTTTGACCCGATTCGATGACCAGACTTCGGCTGCTTGAGAATCGGACAAATAACTTATATAGGGGAGGTAGTGTTCTCGAGCATCCTCCCCCCGTGCCCGTTTATGTCGATTGATGCTGGTGCTCGACTGGTTGGAGCGCTCGGATGCAAAAATCTTGCACCAGGATTTATCGATTGTGATGGACACGGCAAGTCTCCTGATTGCTATGCAGGAGCTCATCGTGAATCTCTATGCGGCCTTGGTATGGACTCGACCTGCGGAATGGTTCGGCAATGGTAGTCGCTCCAACACGTCCTTGCAATGGCCACAGAGGTGATTCGACTAGAGCTCCAGTCTAGCTTTTGGGTTGCTTGGCGGACTGGTATAGCCGCGATCGAGTTCCGGCCATGAACGTTTTAGATAGCTCTTGGGCTTTCTGGGACGGAAGTCGGAAGTTTGGGCTGTTGTCCGATTTGATGACCATTCTTCGGATGTGTGAGAATCGGACAAATAACTTATATAGGGGACTGTGTTGTCTCACGCAGCCCCCTCCGTGCCCCTCTATCTCGACCGATGTTGGTGCTTGAAAGGGTTGGGATCGCTCGGATTTATAAACGTGCACCACCATTTGTCGAGTGTGAGGGACGCGGCAGGTCTCCTAAATGCTATGCGGGCGCTCTCTGAGAATCTCTATCCGGCCTCGACACAGACTAGTCTTGCTGAATGGTTTGGCACTGGTAGTCGATCCAACACGTCGTTGTTGTGGCCGCCTAGGCGATTCGATTCGAGCCCCCGTCTAGCTTTTGGGTTGCTTGGCGGATTTTGCCCTATCCGCAAGTGAGCTCGGTCCCTAAACGTTCGAGAAACCCGATTGCTATGCGCCGACTCTCTTTCTTGCGAGCCTCCATCTAGCTTTTGGGTCTCTACGGAACGGAAGTCGGAATCTGGGACCGTTGTTTGATTCGACGAGGCAGACTACGGTTGTGCGAGAATCGGACAAATAACTTATATAGGGGAGGTGTTGACTGGAGCATTCTCCCCCGTGCCCCTCTAACTCGACCAATGCTGGCGCTCGAACGGTGGTAGCGCTCGGATTTTCATTGAGCGCCAGCATTGGTCGATTTAGAGGGGCATGCGAGATTCCCGAATGCTATGCGAGGGCTCTAACGGAAATGTCTATTGGTTTCGGTATGGATGCAATTGCGAGTGGTTCGGCAAAGGTAGTCGTTCCGATGCGTCCATGTCGTGGCCAAATCGATAATTCGATTTGAGCCCTCGTATAGCATTTGGGTCTCTCGATGTGATTCCGCATTCCAGTCCCTTTGGGCACTGCTTGAGCCGCATCCCAGGGGGTTCCCTTCCCAATAATCTGCCTCGCAACCCGATTGCTATGCGGTGAGGCTCCTCGGCCGCCTCGGAACTATCTGTGTATCAGACGCATCGCGGGATAAGGGGTTGGCAACGGTAGTCGCCCCAAGCGCGTCCGATGCTTGGACCATTCCGAGGCGGCCCTGAAGCCTCTTCCGTCTAGCCGTTGGGTCCTTCTCGCCGCATCCCTCGCCTCGCACCCCGATTGCTATGCGGTGAGGCTCCTCGGCCGCCTCGGAACTATCTGTGTATCGGACGCGTCGCGGGATAAGGGGTTGTCACTGGTAGTCGCCCCAAGCGCGTCCGATGCTTGGACCATTCCGAGGCGGCCCTGAAGCCTCTTCCGTCTAGCCGTTGGGTCCTTCTCGCCGCATCCCTCGCCTCGCACCCCGATTGCTATGCGGTGAGGCTCCTCGGCCGCCTCGGAACTATCTGTGTATCGGACGCGTCGCGGGATAAGGGGTTGTCATTGGTAGTCGCCCCAAGCGCGTCCGATGCTTGGACCATTCCGAGGCGGCCCTGAAGCCTCTTCCGTCTAGCCGTTGGGTCCTTCTCGCCGCATCCCTCGCCTCGCACCCCGATTGCTATGCGGTGAGGCTCCTCGGCCGCCTCGGAACTATCTGTGTATCGGACGCGTCGCGGGATAAGGGGTTGTCACTGGTAGTCGCCCCAAGCGCGTCCGATGCTTGGACCATTCCGAGGCGGCCCTGAAGCCTCTTCCGTCTAGCCGTTGGGTCCTTCTCGCCGCATCCCTCGCCTCGCACCCCGATTGCTATGCGGTGAGGCTCCTCGGCCGCCTCGGAACTATCTGTGTATCGGACGCGTCGCGGGATAAGGGGTTGTCACTGGTAGTCGCCCCAAGCGCGTTCGATGCTTGGACCATTCCGAGGCGGCCCTGAAGCCTCTTCCGTCTAGCCGTTGGGTCCTTCTCGCCGCATCCCTCGCCTCGCACCCCGATTGCTATGCGGTGAGGCTCCTCGGCCGCCTTGGAACTATCTGTGTATCGGACGCGTCGCGGGATAAGGGGTTGTCACTGGTAGTCGCCCCAAGCGCGTCCGATGCTTGGACCATTCCGAGGCGGACCCGAAGCCTCTTCCGTCTAGCCGTTGGGTCCTTCTCGCCGCATCCTTCGCCTCGCACCCCGATTGCTATGCGGTGAGGCTCCTCGGCCGCCTCGGAACTATCTGTGTATCGGACGCGTCGCGGGATAAGGGGTTGTCACTGGTAGTCGCCCCAAGCGCGTCCGATGCTTGGACCATTCCGAGGCGGACCCGAAGCCTCTTCCGTCTAGCCGTTGGGTCCTTCTCGCCGCATCCCTCGCCTCGCACCCCGATTGCTATGCGGTGAGGCTCCTCGGCCGCCTTGGAACTATCTGTGTATCGGACGCGTCGCGGGATAAGGGGTTGTCACTGGTAGTCGCCCCAAGCGCGTCCGATGCTTGGACCATTCCGAGGCGGACCCGAAGCCTCTTCCGTCTAGCCGTTGGGTCCTTCTCGCCGCATCCCTCGCCTCGCACCCCGATTGCTATGCGGTGAGGCTCCTCGGCCGCCTTGGAACTATCTGTGTATCGGACGCGTCGCGGGATAAGGGGTTGTCACTGGTAGTCGCCCCAAGCGCGTCCGATGCTTGGACCATTCCGAGGCGGACCCGAAGCCTCTTCCGTCTAGCCGTTGGGTCCTTCTCGCCGCATCCCTCGCCTCGCACCCCGATTGCTATGCGGTGAGGCTCCTCGGCCGCCTTGGAACTATCTGTGTATCGGACGCGTCGCGGGATAAGGGGTTGTCACTGGTAGTCGCCCCAAGCGCGTCCGATGCTTGGACCATTCCGAGGCGGCCCCGAAGCCTCTTCCGTCTAGCCGTTGGGTCCTTCTCGCCGCATCCCTCGCCTCGCACCCCGATTGCTATGCGGTGAGGCTCCTCGGCCGCCTTGGAACTATCTGTGTATCGGACGCGTCGCGGGATAAGGGGTTGTCACTGGTAGTCGCCCCAAGCGCGTCCGATGCTTGGACCATTCCGAGGCGGCCCCGAAGCCTCTTCCGTGTAGCCGTTGGGTCCTTCTCGCCGCATCCCTCGCCTCGCACCCCGATTGCTATGCGGTGAGGCTCCTCGGCCGCCTTGGAACTATCTGTGTATCGGACGCGTCGCGGGATAAGGGGTTGTCACTGGTAGTCGCCCCAAGCGCGTCCGATGCTTGGACCATTCCGAGGCGGCCCCGAAGCCTCTTCCGTGTAGCCGTTGGGTCCTTCTCGCCGCATCCCTCGCCTCGCACCCCGATTGCTATGCGGTGAGGCTCCTCGGCCGCCTTGGAACTATCTGTGTATCGGACGCGTCGCGGGATAAGGGGTTGTCACTGGTAGTCGCCCCAAGCGCGTCCGATGCTTGGACCATTCCGAGGCGGACCTGAAGCCTCTTCCCTCTAGCCGTTGGGGCTTTCTCGCCGCATCCCTCGCCTCGCACCCCGATTGCTATGCTGTGAGGCTCCTCGGCCGCCTTGGAACTATCTGTGTATCGGACGCATCGCGGGATAAGGGGTTGGCAGTGGTAGTCGCCCCAAGCGCATCCGATGCTTGGACCATTCCGAGGCGGCCCTGCAGCCTCTTCCGTCTAGCCGTTGGGGCCATCTCGCCGCATCCCCCACCTCGCACCACGATTGCTATGCGGTGAGGCTCCTTGGCCGCCTCGGAACTATCTGTGTATCGGACGCATCGCGGGATAAGGGGTTGTCACTGGTAGTCGCCCCAAGCGCGTCCGATGCTTGGACTATTCCGAGGCGGCCCTGCAGCCTCTTCCGTCTAGCCGTTGGGGCCATCTCGCTGCATCCCCCACCTCCTCGGCCGCCTCGGAACTATCTGTGTATCGGACGCATCGCGGGATAAGGGGTTGGCAGTGGTAGTCGCCCCAAGCGCGTCCGATGCTTGGACTATTCCGAGGCAGCCCTGCAGCCTCTTCCGTCTAGCCTTTGGGGCCATCTCGCCGCATCCCTCGCCTCGCACCCCGATTGCTATGCGGTGAGGCTCCTCGGCCGCCTGGGAACTATCTTCGTATCGGACGCATCGCGGGATAAGGGGTTGTCACTGGTAGTCGCCCCAAGCGCGTCCGATGCTTGGACTATTCCGAGGCGGCCCTGTGGCCTCTTCCGTCTAGCCGTTGGGGCCATCTCGCCGCATCCCCCACCTCGCACCCCGATTGCTATGCGGTGAGGCTCTTCGGCCGCCTTGGAACTATCTTCGTATCGGACGCATCGCGGGATAAGGGGTTGTCACTGGTAGTGGCCCCAAGCGCGTCCGATGCTTGGACTATTCCGAGGCGGCCCTGCAGCCTCTTCCGTCTAGCCGTTGGGGCCATCTCGCCGCATCCCCCACCTCGCATCCCGATTGCTATGCGGTGAGGCTCCTCGGCCGCCTTGGAACTATCTTCGTATCGGACGCATCGCGGGATAAGGGGTTGTCACTGGTAGTCGCCCCAAGCGCGTCCGATGCTTGGACTATTCCGACGCGGCCCTGTGGCCTCTTCCGTCTAGCCGTTGGGGCCATCTCGCCGCATCCCCCACCTCGCACCCCGATTGCTATGCGGTGAGGCTCCTCGGCCGCCTTGGAACCATCTTCGTATCGGACGCATCGCGGGATAGGGGGCTGTCACTGGTAGTCGCCCCAAGCGTGTCCGATGCTTGGACCATTCCTAGGCGGCCCTGAAGCCTCTTCCGTTTAGCCGTTGGGGCCTTCCCGCCCCATCCCTCGCCTCGCACCCCCGATTGCTATGCGGTGAGGCTCCTCGGCCGCCTTGGAACCATCTGTGTATCGGACGCATCGCGGGATAAGGGGTTGGCACTGGCAGTCGCCCCAAGCGCGTCCGATGCTTGGACCATTCCGAGGTGGCCCTGAAGCCTCTTCCGTCTAGCCGTTGGGGCCTTCCCGCCCCATCCCTCGCCTCGCACCCCGATTGATATGCGGTGAGGCTCCTCGGCCGCCTTGGAACTATCTGTGTATCGGACGCATCGCGGGATAAGGGGTTGGCACTGGTAGTCGTCCCAATCGCATCCGATGCTTGGACCATTCCGAGGCGGCCCTGCAGCCTCTTCCGTTTAGCCGTCGGGGCCTTCCCGCCGCATCCGTCGCCTCGCATCCCGATTCCTATGCGGTGAGTCTTCTCGGCCGCCGCGGAACTATACCTGTTATTGCTACTGCATCCTTCGGCTGGTAACCTCCTCTGCCGCCTTGGAACGTTCTCTTTGTCGGACGCGTCGCGGGATAAGGGGTTGGCACTGGTAGTCGCCCCAAGCGCGCCCGATGCATAGACCGCTCCGAGTCGACCTTGCTTTCAGCCTCTCACATGCATAGACCTCTCTGAGTCGACCCTGCAGCCTCTCACGTTTAGCCTTTGGAATCTCGCCTCACAACATGATTGCTATCCTTGATGCATCCCTTGCCTCGAGCCCTGATTGCTTTCTTGGCTGCAT
>NW_026728963.1:30000-45000 GCF_030272615.1 Cryptomeria japonica | reverse complement strand
GTGCACCTCGGGTGCGCACCTCGCGTGCACCTTCGCTGCGGTGGGCACCTTGGCTGGGTTGCGCGCCTTGGTGGGCACCATGCAGTGCACGAAGTCGGAGCCCGGATTGCCCCGGGCGCGCACCTCCGCCAGGGTGGGCACCTTGGTGCGCACAACTTGCCTGGGCTGCGCACCAGGAAGGGCTCAAGATGGCACCCGCGTTCCGTTTTTTTCACTATCTTTCAGAACGGAAATTTTAAAATCTCGTTTTTTTTTGCCTTTTCTGGAAATTAGTGAAGGCAGCGCATCAAAGGTGCGCAACGCTGGTGCGAACCTGGGAGCGCTCCGATGTGTGCTCCAAGGTGCGGCGTGCACGAAGTCGGACCCCGGTTTGCCCCGGGTGCGCACCTCGCGTGCACCTTGGTGCGCACACCTTGGCTGGGTTGCGCGCCCTGGTGGGCACCATGGTGCGCACCAAGGAGCGCTCCGAAGTGTGCTCCAAGGTGCGGCGTGCACGAAGTCGGAGCCCGGTTTGCCCCGGGTGCGCACCTCGCGTGCACCTTCGCCGCGGTGGGCACCATGGCGTGCACGAAGTCGGAGCCCGGTTTGCCCCGGGTGCGCACCTCGCGTGCACCTTCGCCGGGGTGGGCACCTTGGTGTGCAGACCTTGGCTGGGTTGCGCGCCCTGGTGGGCACCATGGTGCGCACCAAGGAGCGCTCCGAAGTGTGCTCCAAGGTGCGGCCTGCACGAAGTCGGAGCCCGGTTTGCCCCGGGTGTGCACCTCGGGTGGGCACCTTGGTGCGCATGCCTTGCCTGGGCTGCGCACCAGGGCGGGCTCAAGATGGCACCCGCGTTCCTTTTTTTTCACTATCTTTCAAAACGGAAATTTTAAAATCTCATTTTTTTTTGCCTTTTTCTGGAAATTAGTGAAGGCAGCGCATCAAAGGTGCGCACCTCGCTGCCCACCACGGTGCGCAACGCCGGTGGGCACCCGGGAGTGCTTCGAAGTGTGCTCCAAGGTGCTGCGTGCACGTTGTCGGAGCCCGGTTTGCCCCGGGTGCGCACCTCGCGTGCACCTTCGTCGGGGTGGGCACCTTGGCTGGGTTTGCCCCGGCTGCGCTCCGAAGCGGGGTTATTGGAGCGCCGCCTCTTTTTTTGTCGGAGCGTTTGGTGGGGTTTCTCGCATTGGCTCTTCCGAGGCCCGGTTGCCACCCTGGCGTGCACGAAGTCGGAAGTAGGGTTAATTGCCCGGGTGCGCACCTTTGCCAGGGTGGGCACCTTACCTGGGCTGCGCACCAGGGCGGGCTCAAGATGGCACGCGCGTTCCGTTTTTTTCACTATCTTTCAAAACGGAAATTTTAAAATCTCCTTTTTTTTTTGCCTTTTCTGGAAATTAGTGAAGGCAGCGCATCAAAGGTGCGCACCTCGCTGCCCACCTTGGTGTGCTCTGAGGTGCGCACCCGGGAGCGCTACGAAGTGTGCTCCAAGGTGCGGCGTGCACGTTGTCGGAGCCCGGTTTGCCCCGGGTGCGCACCTCGCCTGCACCTTGGCCGGGGTGGGCACCTTGGCTGGGTTTGCCCAGGGTGCGCTCCGAAGCGGGGTTACTGGAGCGCCCCCTCTTTTTTTGTCAGAGCGTTTGGTGGGGTTTCTCGCATTGGCTCTTCCCAGGCCCGGTTGTTGGGTGCGCTCCCACCCTGGCGCGCGCGAAGTTGGAAGTTGGGTTAATTGCCCGGGCGCGCACCTTCGCCAGGGTGGGCACCTTGGTGCGCACACCTTGGCTGGGCTGCGCACCAGGGCGGGCTCAAGATGGCACCAGCATTCCCTTTTTCTCACTATCTTTCAAAACGGAAATTTTAAAATCTCGTTTTTTTTTTGCCTTTTATGGAAATTAGTGAAGGCATCGCATCAAAGGTGCGCACCTCGCTGCCCACCTTGGTGTGCTCCGAGGTGCCCACCACGGTGCGCAACGCCGGTGCGAACCCGGGAGCGCCCCGATGTGTGCTCCAAGGTGCGGCGTGCACGAAGTCGGACCCCGGTTTGCCCCGGGTGCGCACCTCGCGTGCACCTTGGTGCGCACACCTTGGCTGGGTTGCGCGGCCTGGTGGGCACCATGGTGCGCACCAAGGAGCGCTCCGAAGTGTGCTCCAAGGTGCGGCGTGCACGAAGTCGGAGCCCGGTTTGCCCCGGGTACGCACCTCGCGTGCACCTTCGCCGGGGTGGGCACCTCGGCTGGGTTGCGCGCCCTGGTGCGCACCAAGGAGCGCTCCGAAGTGTGCTCCAAGGTGCGGCGTGCACGAAGTCGGAGCCCGGTTTGCCCCGGGTGCGCACCTTCGCCGCGGTGCGCACCATGGCGTGCACGAAGTCGGAGCCCGGTTTGCCCCGGGTGCGCACCTCGCGTGCACCTTCGGCGGGGTTGCGCGCCCTGGTGGGCACCATGGTGCGCACCAAGGAGCGCTCCGAAGTGTGCTCCAAGGTGCGGCGTGCACGAAGTCGGAGCCCGGTTTGCCCCGGGTGCGCACCTCGCGTGCACCTTCGGCGGGGTTGCGCGCCCTGGTGGGCACCATGGTGCGCACCAAGGAGCGCTCCGAAGTGTGCTCCAAGGTGCGGCGTGCACGAAGTCGGAGCCCGGTTTGCCCCGGGTGCGCACCTCGCGTGCACCTTCGCCGCGGTGGGCACCATGGCGTGCACGAAGTCGGAGCCCGGTTTGCCCCGGGTGCACACCTCGCGTGCACCTTCGCCGGGGTGGGCACCTCGGCTGGGTTGCGCGCCCTGGTGCGCACCAAGGAGCGCTCCGAAGTGTGCTCCAAGGTGCGGCGTGCACGAAGTCGGAGCCCGGTTTGCCCCGGGTGCGCACCTCGCGTGCACCTTCGCCAGGGTGGGCACCTCGGTGCGCACACCTTCTCAATGTTTTCTTGCCTTTTCTGGAAATTGGTGAAGGCAGCGCATCAAAGGTGCGCACCTCGGTGTGCTCCGAGGTGCGAACCCGAGAGCGCTCCGAGGTGCCCACGAAGTCGAAAGTCGGGTTAATTGCATTGTTTTCCCCGGGTGCGCTCCGAGGTGCGCAACATCGGCGCGCACCAAGGAGGGCTCCGAAGTGTGCTCCAAGGTGCGCACGATGGCGTGCACCTCTGGTGCGCACGATTCGGAGCTCGGTTTGACCGGGGTGCGCACACCTTGGCTGGGTTGCGCACCTTTTGTGCGCTCCAAGGTGCGCACGAAGTCGGAGCTCGGTTTGCCCCGGGTGCGCACCTTCGCCAGGGTGCGCACCTTGATGCGCACGCCTTGGCTGGGCTGCGCACCTTGGTGGGCGCCATGGTGCGCACCTTTCGTGCGCTCCAAGGTGCGCACGAAGTCGGAGCTCGGTTTGCCCCGGGTGCGCACCTTGGTGGGCGCCATGGTGCACTCCGAGGTGCCCAAGATTGGTGCGCACCAAGGAGCGCTCCGAAGTGCGCTCCAAGGTGCGCGCGAAGTCGAAAGTTGGGTTAATTGTCCGGTTTGCCTCGGGTGCGCACCTTGCGTGCACCTTCGCCAGGGTGGGCGCCTTGGTGCGCACACCTTGGCTGGGCTGCGCACACCTTGGCACCCGCGTTTCCTTCATTTTAAATTTTTTTTTTTTACAATCTCTCAAGTGGGAAATTCTATAATCTCAACTTTTTTTGCCTTTTCAGGAAACTTTTGAATGGAGCGCATCATTGGTGCGCTCCGAAGTGTGCTCCAAAGCTCTCTCCAGCTGCGTGCACCTGCCCCGGCCGCGCACCCGGCCCCGCCCAGCTTCGCTCACCTGTCCCGGGCGTCTGGTGCGGAACCTTAGAGTAAGAAACATCACCGTGCACCTTGGCCAACGTGCGCGACTCGACCGAGCGCGCACTGGCCGAGGTGCACACCGATTTCACCTGGGTGCGCGCGCAGCACCTCGGGCGCACCGGGGTGCGCGCACAACGCCCGGGTTGCACCGTGGCCTGTGTGCTCGGGGCGCCTCGGGTGCGCGCTCGGTGTCGCCCCCGCGCGCGCGGTAGTGCGGGCAGCGCACCCCGGCCCGGCCCGGCCCCGACGAGAACGCAAACGGGCAAAAGGTTTATTCAAATAGCATTGCGACGCCCGGCGAAAAACTAAAAAAGGGTGCAACACCGGGACTTCCCGGGAGGTCACCCATCCCAGTACTACTCCGGCCCAAGCGCGCTTAACTGCGGAGTTCTGATGGGATCCGGTGCACTAACGCTGGTATGATCGCACCCGTTATGAGCTTGTCGCAGTGTGTACTTAGCAAACCGCGACCCACGTGCGAATCCACCCCGGCCACCCACCCCCGTCGAGGTGCACACCCTCCCTCGCGAAGTGCGCCCCGTTCGCCAAGTGTGAGCCCTGCCCGGGTGCGCGCACCTTGCTAGGGCGTCGGGTGTGCACCCGGCCCGGCCTACGTGCGTGCACCTGGAGGGGGCGTCGTGTGCGTGCAGTGTCCCGTCTGCAACGCGGTGCCCACACACCACCTCGGGCGCAACGACCTGCGCTCACATGTGGGCCGAGTGCACCTTGGTGCATGTTCGGGGCGCCTCGGGTGCACGCTCGATCTTGCCCCGGTGCACCAAGGCGCTCGGTTTGCCCCGGGTGCGCACTTGGTGCAAGGTGGGCACCCAAAATAGGGATCAAGCACCAAAACACAAGTTTCGGGATGCAAAATGGGACCCAAGGACCACAAATGCGTTCCAAGACCCATGATGGGTCCACGAGAACAAAAATGTGTTCCGAGACTTAATAAACAAATATTGGGTTTTAGGAGAAGAAACATGCTCTGATGCCCAAAACGAGAATCGACCCCGAAAAGGCCACAGGCCAAAAGTGGGATGCGAGACAAAAAAAAATGGGACCCGAGGACCAAAATTGGGTTCCCAGGTCGAAGACAGGGCAACCGGACAAGAAACGACCTCTAAGGCTCGAAATGAGTCCCGACGACTAAAACTTGACAAGAAGCACCCATCAGGCACCCAACTCGACACCCATGGGATGCCGACCCACCCGGGCTTCCACCTAGCACACCTTGGCACCCACCCACCCTCGCACCCAACCTCGCACCCAACTTAGCACCTTTGAACCCACATTGGCACTCACCCTGACCCTGGCACCTTGGAACCCACATTGGCACTCACCTTGACCCTGGCACCCACCTTTGCACTCACCTTGGGACCCACCCTGGCTCCCACCTCGGCACCCACCCAGACACCCACCTTGGTTCCTTGGCACCCACCTTGGATCCTTGGCACCCACCCCGACACCCACCTTGGCACGCAACTTGGCTACTTGCCACCCACCTTGGCTCCTTGACGCCCACCCCGACAACCACCCCGTGACCTACCCTGGCTAGGGTTGGTGCACACCCACCCTGGTGCCCACCTTGGCACCCACCCTATGACCCACCTTGGCACGCACCTTAGTACCCACCCCGTTACCCACCCTAGGACCCACCCCGTGACCCACCTTGGCCAGGGTGGGTGCACCCACCCTGGTGCCCACCTTGGCACCCACCCATCCTAGCACCCAGCCTGTGACCGGGCTTGGAACCCAACCTTGCACCCGCACCCGTCTTGGCCAGTGTGGGTGCGCACCCATCCTGGCACCCACGTTGTGACACACCCTTTAACCCACGCACCCTAGCACCCACGTTGGCACCCACCTTGGAACCCAACCTAGCAACTTGGCACCCACCCCGTGACCCACCTTGGCATCCACCATAGCAGTCGCCGACTTGGCACCCACCTCGGCACCCACCTTGACACTTGTGGACCCACCTTGCCACTCACCCTAGCATCGACCCATCCTAGCACCCACCCTGGCACCTTTGCACCCTAGCACTCACCCATCCTAGCACCTAACCTGTGACCCACCTTGACACTCACCCTCGCACCCACCTTGGAACCCAACCTAGCACCCACCCACCCTGACACCAACCCTAGCACCTACCCACCCTTGCACCCACCCTGTGACCCATCTTGGCACCCACCCATCCTACCACTCAACCTATCACCCACCTTCTCACCCACCTTGGCATCCACCTTAGCACCCACCCACACTGGCACCTTGGCACCCACCTCGGGCAAGGTGGGTGCACACCCACCCTGGCACCCAATTTAGAACCCACCGAGCATGTTACCCACCTTGGCACCCACATTGCAGCCCACCCTAGTACCCACCCTATGACCCACATTGGCATCCACACCCTAGCACCCAGGCACCTCGACACCCGCCTTGACACCCACCCTAGCACTGAACCTGTGACCCACCTTGGAACTCACCCTAGAACCCACCCACCCTGTGAACCACCTTGGCATCCACCTTAGCACCCACCCACCTTGGCACCCACTCTAGCACTCACCCATCCTAACACCCAACTTGTTACCCACCTTGGCACCCGCCCTCGCGTCCACCTTGAAACCCACCCTAGCACCCACCCACGCAGGAGCCCACCTTGGCACCCAACCTAACACCCACGCATCCTGGCACCCAACTTGTGACCCACCTTGGAACCCACCCTAGTACCCACCTTTGAACCCACTATATCACCAACCCACCTTGGCACCCACCCTATGACCCTCTTTGGAATCCACCCTAGCACGCACCCACCCTGGCACCCACCATGGAGCGCACCCTAGCACCCACCCACCTCGGCACGCACCTCAACACCCACCTTGGTGTGCGCACTGCGCCAACCTCTCAAAGACCCTATGTGGTGCGCTCCAAAGTGTACACCTTTGGTGCGCTCCAAGGTGCGCACCTTTGGTGCACACCGAGGTGCACACCAAAGTGTGCACCGAGGTGAGCACCAAAGTGCACTCCAGGGTGCACACCAAGGCGTGCACCTTTGGTGCGGTCAATGCAAACGAATTCGGAAGTTGGGGTCGATGTCCTAATCGCTGCTGCAGACTACACGTATGAGAATCGGACAAATAGCTTTATATAGGGGAGGTGTTGCGTTTGATGGGTCGACTCCCCTGGTTGTGTGCACTGCACCAACTTCAAAGACCCTGTCTTGTTTAAGAAGTCAAAAGTTGGGGTGGATGTCCTAATCATTGCTGCAGTCTACGCATGTATGAGAATCAGACAAATAGCTTATATAGGGGAGGTGTTGCATTCGGTGGGTTGACTCCCCTGGTTGTGCGCACTGCGCCAACCTCAAAGACCCCGCATAGCAGAAGAAGTCGGAAGTCGGATTTTGGTGAGCACCAAGGCGTGCACCTTTGGTGCGGTCAACGCAGACGAATTCAGAAGTTGGGGTGGATGTCCTAATCGTTGTTGCAGGCTACACATGTATGAGAATCAGACAAATAGCTTATATAGGGGAGGTGTTGGGTTTGATGGGTCAACTCCCTTGGTTGTGCGCATTACGCCAACCTCAAAGACCTTGTTTTCGTTAAGAAGTCAAAAGTTGGGGTCAATGTCCTAATGGCTCCTGCAGGCTACACATGTATGAGAATCGGACAAATAGCTTATATAGGGGAGGTGTTGGGTTTGATGGGTCGACTCCCCTGGTTGTGCGCATTACGTCAACCTCAAAGACCTTGTTTTCGTTAAGAAGTCAAAAGTTGGGGTCGATGTCCTAATTGCTCCTGTAGACTACACATGTATGAGAATCAGACAAATAGCTTATATAGGGGAGGTGTTGGGTTTGATGGGTTGACTCCCCTAGTTGTTCGCATTACACCAACCTCAAAGACCTTGTTTTCGTTTAGAAGCCGAAAGTTGGGGTCGATGTCCTAATTGCTCCTGCAGGCTACGCATGTATGAGAATCAGACAAATAGCTTATATAGGGGAGGTGTTGGGTTTGATGGGTCGACTCCCCTGGTTGTGCGCATTGCGCCAACCTCAAAGACCCTGCATTGCGGATGAAGTCGAAAGTCAGAGTTTGGTGTGCTACAAGGTGTGGTCGAAGGTGCTCACCTAGGTGTGCACCTTTGGAGCACAGGAAAAGTGCCCTCCAAAAGTGCGCACCTTTGGAGTGCACAAAAGTGCCCTCCAAAAGTGCGCACCTTTGGAGCGCAGAAAAGTGCCCTCCAAAAAGTGCCCTCCAAAAGTGCGCACCTTTGGAGCGCAGAAAAGTGCCCTCCAAAAAGTGCCCTCCAAAAGTGCGCACCTTTGGAGCGCAGAAAAGTGCCCTCCAAAAAGTGCCCTCCAAAAGTGCGCACCTTTGGAGCGCAGAAAAGTGCCCTCCAAAAAGTGCCCTCCAAAAGTGCGCACCTTTGGAGCGCAGAAAAGTGCCCTCCAAAAAGTGCCCTCCAAAAGTGCGCACCTTTGGAGCGCAGAAAAGTGCCCTCCAAAAAGTGCCCTCCAAAAGTGCGCACCTTTGGAGCGCAGAAAAGTGCCCTCCAAAAAGTGCCCTCCAAAAGTGCGCACCTTTGGAGCGCAGAAAAGTGCCCTCCAAAAAGTGCCCTCCAAAAGTGCGCACCTTTGGAGCGCAGAAAAGTGCCCTCCAAAAGTGCGCACCTTTGGAGCGCACAAAAGTGCCCTCCAAAAGTGCGCACTTTTGGTGCGCACCAAGGCGCTGGTTCGGTCGTTGCAGGCGAGTTCGGAAGTTGGGGTCGATGTCCTGAGCGGAGGTGCAAACTACACAGGTGTCGGAATCGGACAAATAGCTTATATAGGGGAGGTGTATGCTTCGATGGGTCGACTCCCCAGGTTGAGCGCACCGCGCCAACCTCAAAGACCCTACGGTATGGATGAAGTCGGAAGTTGGGTCCGATGACCGATTCGATTAGTAGGTATGCTCATGAGGTCGGAATTTGGGTCCGATGACCTGCCATGTGCAGGAAGGCGAATGTTGACACTGTGCGTTGCAAGGTGCACACCAAGGCGCTGGTGCGGTCTTTTTAGTCGAGTTCGGAAGTTGGGGTCGATGTCCTGATCGGAGGTGCAAGCTACACAGGTGTGGGAATCGGACAAATAGCTTATATAGGGGAGGTGTATGCTTCGTTGGGTCGACTCCCCGGGTTGAGCGCACCGCGCCAACCTCAAAGACCCTACGGTATGGATGAAGTCGGAAGTTGGGTCCGATGACCGATTCGATATGTAGGCATACTCGCGAGGTCGGAATTTGGGTCCGATGACCTGCCACGTGCAGGAAGGCGAATGTTGGCACTGTGCGTTGCAAGGTGCGCACCAAGGCGCTGGTTCGGTCGTTGGAGGCGAGTTCGGAAGTTGGGGTCGATGTCTTGATCGGAGGTGCAAACTACACAGGTGTGGGAATCGGACAAATAGCTTATATAGGGGAGGTGTATGCTTCGTTGGGTCGACTCCCCGGGTTGAGCGCACCGCGCCAACCTCAAAGACCCTACGGTATGGATGAAGTCGGAAGTTGGGTCCGATGACCGATTCGATATGTAGGCATACTCGCGAGGTCGGAATTTGGGTCCGATGACCTGCCATGTGCAGGAAGGCGAATGTTGGGACTGTGCGTCGCAAGGTGCGCACCAAGGCGCTGGTGCCGTCGTTGCAGTCGAGTTCGGAAGTTGGGGTCGATGTCCTGGTCAGAGGTGCAAACTACACAAGTGTGGGAATCGGACAAATAGCTTATATAGGGGAGGTGTATGCTTCGATGGGTCGACTCCCTGGGTTGAGCGCACCGCGCCAACCTCAAAGACCCTACAGTATGGATGAAGTCGGAAGTTGGGTCCGATGACCGATTCGATACGTAGGCATATTGGCGAGGTCTGAATTTGTGTCCGATGACCTGCCATGCGCAGGAAGGCGGAATTTGGGTCCGATGACCGAGTTGATGGCGTGCCATGCGCAGAAAGGCGGAATTTGGGTCCGATGACCGAGTTGATGTTGATGGCCCGCCATGCACAGGAAGGCGGAATTTGGGTCCGATGACCGATTTGAAGGCGTGCCATACGCAAAAAGGCGGAGTTTGGGTCCGATGACCGAGTTGATATTGATGGCCCGCCATGCGCAGGAAGGCGGAATTTGGGTCCGATGACCTGACATACGCATGGAGTCCGACTCGGGGGCCGATGTTCGATTCGATGACTTGCATTGTGGGTAAAGTCGGAAGTTGTGGTCTTTGACCCGATTCGATGACCAGACTTCGGCCGCTTGAGAATCGGACAAATAACTTATATAGGGGAGGTAGTGTTCTCGAGCATCCTCCCCCCGTGCCCGTTTATGTCGATTGATGCTGGTGCTCGACTGGTTGGAGCGCTCGGATGCAAAAATCTTGCACCAGGATTTATCGATTGTGATGGACACGGCAAGTCTCCTGATTGCTATGCAGGAGCTCATCGTGAATCTCTATGCGGCCTTGGTATGGACTCGACCTGCGGAATGGTTCGGCAATGGTAGTCGCTCCAACACGTCCTTGCAATGGCCACAGAGGTGATTCGACTAGAGCTCCAGTCTAGCTTTTGGGTTGCTTGGCGGACTGGTATAGCCGCGATCGAGTTCCGGCCATGAACGTTTTAGATAGCTCTTGGGCTTTCTGGGACGGAAGTCGGAAGTTTGGGCTGTTGTCCGATTTGATGACCATTCTTCGGATGTGTGAGAATCGGACAAATAACTTATATAGGGGACTGTGTTGTCTCACGCAGCCCCCTCCGTGCCCCTCTATCTCGACCGATGTTGGTGCTTGAAAGGGTTGGGATCGCTCGGATTTATAAACGTGCACCACCATTTGTCGAGTGTGAGGGACGCGGCAGGTCTCCTAAATGCTATGCGGGCGCTCTCTGAGAATCTCTATCCGGCCTCGACACAGACTAGTCTTGCTGAATGGTTTGGCACTGGTAGTCGATCCAACACGTCGTTGTTGTGGCCGCCTAGGCGATTCGATTCGAGCCCCCGTCTAGCTTTTGGGTTGCTTGGCGGATTTTGCCCTATCCGCAAGTGAGCTCGGTCCCTAAACGTTCGAGAAACCCGATTGCTATGCGCCGACTCTCTTTCTTGCGAGCCTCCATCTAGCTTTTGGGTCTCTACGGAACGGAAGTCGGAATCTGGGACCGTTGTTTGATTCGACGAGGCAGACTACGGTTGTGCGAGAATCGGACAAATAACTTATATAGGGGAGGTGTTGACTGGAGCATTCTCCCCCGTGCCCCTCTAACTCGACCAATGCTGGCGCTCGAACGGTGGTAGCGCTCGGATTTTCATTGAGCGCCAGCATTGGTCGATTTAGAGGGGCATGCGAGATTCCCGAATGCTATGCGAGGGCTCTAACGGAAATGTCTATTGGTTTCGGTATGGATGCAATTGCGAGTGGTTCGGCAAAGGTAGTCGTTCCGATGCGTCCATGTCGTGGCCAAATCGATAATTCGATTTGAGCCCTCGTATAGCATTTGGGTCTCTCGATGTGATTCCGCATTCCAGTCCCTTTGGGCACTGCTTGAGCCGCATCCCAGGGGGTTCCCTTCCCAATAATCTGCCTCGCAACCCGATTGCTATGCGGTGAGGCTCCTCGGCCGCCTCGGAACTATCTGTGTATCAGACGCATCGCGGGATAAGGGGTTGGCAACGGTAGTCGCCCCAAGCGCGTCCGATGCTTGGACCATTCCGAGGCGGCCCTGAAGCCTCTTCCGTCTAGCCGTTGGGTCCTTCTCGCCGCATCCCTCGCCTCGCACCCCGATTGCTATGCGGTGAGGCTCCTCGGCCGCCTCGGAACTATCTGTGTATCGGACGCGTCGCGGGATAAGGGGTTGTCACTGGTAGTCGCCCCAAGCGCGTCCGATGCTTGGACCATTCCGAGGCGGCCCTGAAGCCTCTTCCGTCTAGCCGTTGGGTCCTTCTCGCCGCATCCCTCGCCTCGCACCCCGATTGCTATGCGGTGAGGCTCCTCGGCCGCCTCGGAACTATCTGTGTATCGGACGCGTCGCGGGATAAGGGGTTGTCATTGGTAGTCGCCCCAAGCGCGTCCGATGCTTGGACCATTCCGAGGCGGCCCTGAAGCCTCTTCCGTCTAGCCGTTGGGTCCTTCTCGCCGCATCCCTCGCCTCGCACCCCGATTGCTATGCGGTGAGGCTCCTCGGCCGCCTCGGAACTATCTGTGTATCGGACGCGTCGCGGGATAAGGGGTTGTCACTGGTAGTCGCCCCAAGCGCGTCCGATGCTTGGACCATTCCGAGGCGGCCCTGAAGCCTCTTCCGTCTAGCCGTTGGGTCCTTCTCGCCGCATCCCTCGCCTCGCACCCCGATTGCTATGCGGTGAGGCTCCTCGGCCGCCTCGGAACTATCTGTGTATCGGACGCGTCGCGGGATAAGGGGTTGTCACTGGTAGTCGCCCCAAGCGCGTTCGATGCTTGGACCATTCCGAGGCGGCCCTGAAGCCTCTTCCGTCTAGCCGTTGGGTCCTTCTCGCCGCATCCCTCGCCTCGCACCCCGATTGCTATGCGGTGAGGCTCCTCGGCCGCCTTGGAACTATCTGTGTATCGGACGCGTCGCGGGATAAGGGGTTGTCACTGGTAGTCGCCCCAAGCGCGTCCGATGCTTGGACCATTCCGAGGCGGACCCGAAGCCTCTTCCGTCTAGCCGTTGGGTCCTTCTCGCCGCATCCTTCGCCTCGCACCCCGATTGCTATGCGGTGAGGCTCCTCGGCCGCCTCGGAACTATCTGTGTATCGGACGCGTCGCGGGATAAGGGGTTGTCACTGGTAGTCGCCCCAAGCGCGTCCGATGCTTGGACCATTCCGAGGCGGACCCGAAGCCTCTTCCGTCTAGCCGTTGGGTCCTTCTCGCCGCATCCCTCGCCTCGCACCCCGATTGCTATGCGGTGAGGCTCCTCGGCCGCCTTGGAACTATCTGTGTATCGGACGCGTCGCGGGATAAGGGGTTGTCACTGGTAGTCGCCCCAAGCGCGTCCGATGCTTGGACCATTCCGAGGCGGACCCGAAGCCTCTTCCGTCTAGCCGTTGGGTCCTTCTCGCCGCATCCCTCGCCTCGCACCCCGATTGCTATGCGGTGAGGCTCCTCGGCCGCCTTGGAACTATCTGTGTATCGGACGCGTCGCGGGATAAGGGGTTGTCACTGGTAGTCGCCCCAAGCGCGTCCGATGCTTGGACCATTCCGAGGCGGACCCGAAGCCTCTTCCGTCTAGCCGTTGGGTCCTTCTCGCCGCATCCCTCGCCTCGCACCCCGATTGCTATGCGGTGAGGCTCCTCGGCCGCCTTGGAACTATCTGTGTATCGGACGCGTCGCGGGATAAGGGGTTGTCACTGGTAGTCGCCCCAAGCGCGTCCGATGCTTGGACCATTTCGAGGCGGCCCCGAAGCCTCTTCCGTGTAGCCGTTGGGTCCTTCTCGCCGCATCCCTCGCCTCGCACCCCGATTGCTATGCGGTGAGGCTCCTCGGCCGCCTTGGAACTATCTGTGTATCGGACGCGTCGCGGGATAAGGGGTTGTCACTGGTAGTCGCCCCAAGCGCGTCCGATGCTTGGACCATTCCGAGGCGGCCCCGAAGCCTCTTCCGTGTAGCCGTTGGGTCCTTCTCGCCGCATCCCTCGCCTCGCACCCCGATTGCTATGCGGTGAGGCTCCTCGGCCGCCTTGGAACTATCTGTGTATCGGACGCGTCGCGGGATAAGGGGTTGTCACTGGTAGTCGCCCCAAGCGCGTCCGATGCTTGGACCATTCCGAGGCGGACCTGAAGCCTCTTCCCTCTAGCCGTTGGGGCTTTCTCGCCGCATCCCTCGCCTCGCACCCCGATTGCTATGCTGTGAGGCTCCTCGGCCGCCTTGGAACTATCTGTGTATCGGACGCATCGCGGGATAAGGGGTTGGCAGTGGTAGTCGCCCCAAGCGCATCCGATGCTTGGACCATTCCGAGGCGGCCCTGCAGCCTCTTCCGTCTAGCCGTTGGGGCCATCTCGCCGCATCCCCCACCTCGCACCACGATTGCTATGCGGTGAGGCTCCTTGGCCGCCTCGGAACTATCTGTGTATCGGACGCATCGCGGGATAAGGGGTTGTCACTGGTAGTCGCCCCAAGCGCGTCCGATGCTTGGACTATTCCGAGGCGGCCCTGCAGCCTCTTCCGTCTAGCCGTTGGGGCCATCTCGCTGCATCCCCCACCTCCTCGGCCGCCTCGGAACTATCTGTGTATCGGACGCATCGCGGGATAAGGGGTTGGCAGTGGTAGTCGCCCCAAGCGCGTCCGATGCTTGGACTATTCCGAGGCAGCCCTGCAGCCTCTTCCGTCTAGCCTTTGGGGCCATCTCGCCGCATCCCTCGCCTCGCACCCCGATTGCTATGCGGTGAGGCTCCTCGGCCGCCTGGGAACTATCTTCGTATCGGACGCATCGCGGGATAAGGGGTTGTCACTGGTAGTCGCCCCAAGCGCGTCCGATGCTTGGACTATTCCGAGGCGGCCCTGTGGCCTCTTCCGTCTAGCCGTTGGGGCCATCTCGCCGCATCCCCCACCTCGCACCCCGATTGCTATGCGGTGAGGCTCTTCGGCCGCCTTGGAACTATCTTCGTATCGGACGCATCGCGGGATAAGGGGTTGTCACTGGTAGTGGCCCCAAGCGCGTCCGATGCTTGGACTATTCCGAGGCGGCCCTGCAGCCTCTTCCGTCTAGCCGTTGGGGCCATCTCGCCGCATCCCCCACCTCGCACCCCGATTGCTATGCGGTGAGGCTCCTCGGCCGCCTTGGAACTATCTTCGTATCGGACGCATCGCGGGATAAGGGGTTGTCACTGGTAGTCGCCCCAAGCGCGTCCGATGCTTGGACTATTCCGACGCGGCCCTGTGGCCTCTTCCGTCTAGCCGTTGGGGCCATCTCGCCGCATCCCCCACCTCGCACCCCGATTGCTATGCGGTGAGGCTCCTCGGCCGCCTTGGAACCATCTTCGTATCGGACGCATCGCGGGATAGGGGGCTGTCACTGGTAGTCGCCCCAAGCGTGTCCGATGCTTGGACCATTCCTAGGCGGCCCTGAAGCCTCTTCCGTCTAGCCGTTGGGGCCTTCCCGCCCCATCCCTCGCCTCGCACCCCCGATTGCTATGCGGTGAGGCTCCTCGGCCGCCTTGGAACCATCTGTGTATCGGACGCATCGCGGGA
>NW_026728963.1:0-17500 GCF_030272615.1 Cryptomeria japonica | reverse complement strand
TTTATGGAAATTAGTGAAGGCATCGCATCAAAGGTGCGCACCTCGCTGCCCACCTTGGTGTGCTCCGAGGTGCCCACCACGGTGCGCAACGCCGGTGCGAACCCGGGAGCGCCCCGATGTGTGCTCCAAGGTGCGGCGTGCACGAAGTCGGACCCCGGTTTGCCCCGGGTGCGCACCTCGCGTGCACCTTGGTGCGCACACCTTGGCTGGGTTGCGCGGCCTGGTGGGCACCATGGTGCGCACCAAGGAGCGCTCCGAAGTGTGCTCCAAGGTGCGGCGTGCACGAAGTCGGAGCCCGGTTTGCCCCGGGTACGCACCTCGCGTGCACCTTCGCCGGGGTGGGCACCTCGGCTGGGTTGCGCGCCCTGGTGCGCACCAAGGAGCGCTCCGAAGTGTGCTCCAAGGTGCGGCGTGCACGAAGTCGGAGCCCGGTTTGCCCCGGGTGCGCACCTTCGCCGCGGTGCGCACCATGGCGTGCACGAAGTCGGAGCCCGGTTTGCCCCGGGTGCGCACCTCGCGTGCACCTTCGGCGGGGTTGCGCGCCCTGGTGGGCACCATGGTGCGCACCAAGGAGCGCTCCGAAGTGTGCTCCAAGGTGCGGCGTGCACGAAGTCGGAGCCCGGTTTGCCCCGGGTGCGCACCTCGCGTGCACCTTCGGCGGGGTTGCGCGCCCTGGTGGGCACCATGGTGCGCACCAAGGAGCGCTCCGAAGTGTGCTCCAAGGTGCGGCGTGCACGAAGTCGGAGCCCGGTTTGCCCCGGGTGCGCACCTCGCGTGCACCTTCGCCGCGGTGGGCACCATGGCGTGCACGAAGTCGGAGCCCGGTTTGCCCCGGGTGCACACCTCGCGTGCACCTTCGCCGGGGTGGGCACCTCGGCTGGGTTGCGCGCCCTGGTGCGCACCAAGGAGCGCTCCGAAGTGTGCTCCAAGGTGCGGCGTGCACGAAGTCGGAGCCCGGTTTGCCCCGGGTGCGCACCTCGCGTGCACCTTCGCCAGGGTGGGCACCTCGGTGCGCACACCTTCTCAATGTTTTCTTGCCTTTTCTGGAAATTGGTGAAGGCAGCGCATCAAAGGTGCGCACCTCGGTGTGCTCCGAGGTGCGAACCCGAGAGCGCTCCGAGGTGCCCACGAAGTCGAAAGTCGGGTTAATTGCATTGTTTTCCCCGGGTGCGCTCCGAGGTGCGCAACATCGGCGCGCACCAAGGAGGGCTCCGAAGTGTGCTCCAAGGTGCGCACGATGGCGTGCACCTCTGGTGCGCACGATTCGGAGCTCGGTTTGACCGGGGTGCGCACACCTTGGCTGGGTTGCGCACCTTTTGTGCGCTCCAAGGTGCGCACGAAGTCGGAGCTCGGTTTGCCCCGGGTGCGCACCTTCGCCAGGGTGCGCACCTTGATGCGCACGCCTTGGCTGGGCTGCGCACCTTGGTGGGCGCCATGGTGCGCACCTTTCGTGCGCTCCAAGGTGCGCACGAAGTCGGAGCTCGGTTTGCCCCGGGTGCGCACCTTGGTGGGCGCCATGGTGCACTCCGAGGTGCCCAAGATTGGTGCGCACCAAGGAGCGCTCCGAAGTGCGCTCCAAGGTGCGCGCGAAGTCGAAAGTTGGGTTAATTGTCCGGTTTGCCTCGGGTGCGCACCTTGCGTGCACCTTCGCCAGGGTGGGCGCCTTGGTGCGCACACCTTGGCTGGGCTGCGCACACCTTGGCACCCGCGTTTCCTTCATTTTAAATTTTTTTTTTTTACAATCTCTCAAGTGGGAAATTCTATAATCTCAACTTTTTTTGCCTTTTCAGGAAACTTTTGAATGGAGCGCATCATTGGTGCGCTCCGAAGTGTGCTCCAAAGCTCTCTCCAGCTGCGTGCACCTGCCCCGGCCGCGCACCCGGCCCCGCCCAGCTTCGCTCACCTGTCCCGGGCGTCTGGTGCGGAACCTTAGAGTAAGAAACATCACCGTGCACCTTGGCCAACGTGCGCGACTCGACCGAGCGCGCACTGGCCGAGGTGCACACCGATTTCACCTGGGTGCGCGCGCAGCACCTCGGGCGCACCGGGGTGCGCGCACAACGCCCGGGTTGCACCGTGGCCTGTGTGCTCGGGGCGCCTCGGGTGCGCGCTCGGTGTCGCCCCCGCGCGCGCGGTAGTGCGGGCAGCGCACCCCGGCCCGGCCCGGCCCCGACGAGAACGCAAACGGGCAAAAGGTTTATTCAAATAGCATTGCGACGCCCGGCGAAAAACTAAAAAAGGGTGCAACACCGGGACTTCCCGGGAGGTCACCCATCCCAGTACTACTCCGGCCCAAGCGCGCTTAACTGCGGAGTTCTGATGGGATCCGGTGCACTAACGCTGGTATGATCGCACCCGTTATGAGCTTGTCGCAGTGTGTACTTAGCAAACCGCGACCCACGTGCGAATCCACCCCGGCCACCCACCCCCGTCGAGGTGCACACCCTCCCTCGCGAAGTGCGCCCCGTTCGCCAAGTGTGAGCCCTGCCCGGGTGCGCGCACCTTGCTAGGGCGTCGGGTGTGCACCCGGCCCGGCCTACGTGCGTGCACCTGGAGGGGGCGTCGTGTGCGTGCAGTGTCCCGTCTGCAACGCGGTGCCCACACACCACCTCGGGCGCAACGACCTGCGCTCACATGTGGGCCGAGTGCACCTTGGTGCATGTTCGGGGCGCCTCGGGTGCACGCTCGATCTTGCCCCGGTGCACCAAGGCGCTCGGTTTGCCCCGGGTGCGCACTTGGTGCAAGGTGGGCACCCAAAATAGGGATCAAGCACCAAAACACAAGTTTCGGGATGCAAAATGGGACCCAAGGACCACAAATGCGTTCCAAGACCCATGATGGGTCCACGAGAACAAAAATGTGTTCCGAGACTTAATAAACAAATATTGGGTTTTAGGAGAAGAAACATGCTCTGATGCCCAAAACGAGAATCGACCCCGAAAAGGCCACAGGCCAAAAGTGGGATGCGAGACAAAAAAAAATGGGACCCGAGGACCAAAATTGGGTTCCCAGGTCGAAGACAGGGCAACCGGACAAGAAACGACCTCTAAGGCTCGAAATGAGTCCCGACGACTAAAACTTGACAAGAAGCACCCATCAGGCACCCAACTCGACACCCATGGGATGCCGACCCACCCGGGCTTCCACCTAGCACACCTTGGCACCCACCCACCCTCGCACCCAACCTCGCACCCAACTTAGCACCTTTGAACCCACATTGGCACTCACCCTGACCCTGGCACCTTGGAACCCACATTGGCACTCACCTTGACCCTGGCACCCACCTTTGCACTCACCTTGGGACCCACCCTGGCTCCCACCTCGGCACCCACCCAGACACCCACCTTGGTTCCTTGGCACCCACCTTGGATCCTTGGCACCCACCCCGACACCCACCTTGGCACGCAACTTGGCTACTTGCCACCCACCTTGGCTCCTTGACGCCCACCCCGACAACCACCCCGTGACCTACCCTGGCTAGGGTTGGTGCACACCCACCCTGGTGCCCACCTTGGCACCCACCCTATGACCCACCTTGGCACGCACCTTAGTACCCACCCCGTTACCCACCCTAGGACCCACCCCGTGACCCACCTTGGCCAGGGTGGGTGCCTTGGTGCGCACAACTTGCCTGGGCTGCACACCAGGGCGGGCTCAAGATGGCACCCGCGTTCCGTTTTTTTCACTATCTTTCAAAACGGAAATTTTAAAATCTCATTTTTTTCTTTTTTTTGCCTTTTCTGGAAATTAGTGAAGGCAGCGCATCAAAGGTGCGCAATGCTGGTGCGAACCCGGGAGCGCTCCGATGTGTGCTCCAAGGTGCGGCGTGCACGAAGTCCGAGCCCGGTTTGCCCCGGGTGCGCACCTCGCGTGCACCTTCGCCGGGGTGAGCACCTTGGCTGGGTTGCGCGCCCTGGTGCGTACCAAGGAGCGCTCTGAAGTGTGCTCCAAGGTGCGGCGTGCACGAAGTCGGAGCCCGGTTTGCCCCGGGTGTGCACCTCGGGTGCGCACCTCGCGTGCACCTTCGCTGCGGTGGGCACCTTGGCTGGGTTGCGCGCCTTGGTGGGCACCATGCAGTGCACGAAGTCGGAGCCCGGTTTGCCCCGGGCGCGCACCTCCGCCAGGGTGGGCACCTTGGTGCGCACAACTTGCCTGGGCTGCGCATCAGGAAGGGCTCAAGATGGCACCCGCGTTCCGTTTTTTTCACTATCTTTCAGAACGGAAATTTTAAAATATCGTTTTTTTTTGCCTTTTCTGGAAATTAGTGAAGGCAGCGCATCAAAGGTGCGCAACGCTGGTGCGAACCTGGGAGCGCTCCGATGTGTGCTCCAAGGTGCGGCGTGCACGAAGTCGGAGCCCGGTTTGCCTCGGGTGCGCCCTGGTGGGCACCATGGTGCGCACCAAGGAGCGCTCCGAAGTGTGCTCCAAGGTGCGGCCTGCACGAAGTCGGAGCCCGGTTTGCCCCGGGTGTGCACCTCGGGTGGGCACCTTGGTGCGCATGCCTTGCCTGGGCTGCGCACCAGGGCGGGCTCAAGATGGCACCCGCGTTCCTTTTTTTTCACTATCTTTCAAAACGGAAATTTTAAAATCTCATTTTTTTTTGCCTTTTTCTGGAAATTAGTGAAGGCAGCGCATCAAAGGTGCGCACCTCGCTGCCCACCACGGTGCGCAACGCCGGTGGGCACCCGGGAGTGCTTCGAAGTGTGCTCCAAGGTGCTGCGTGCACGTTGTCGGAGCCCGGTTTGCCCCGGGTGCGCACCTCGCGTGCACCTTCGTCGGGGTGGGCACCTTGGCTTGGTTTGCCCCGGCTGCGCTCCGAAGCGGGGTTATTGGAGCGCCGCCTCTTTTTTTGTCGGAGCGTTTGGTGGGGTTTCTCGCATTGGCTCTTCCGAGGCCCGGTTGCCACCCTGGCGCGCACGAAGTCGGAAGTAGGGTTAATTGCCCGGGTGCGCACCTTTGCCAGGGTGGCACCTTACCTGGGCTGCGCACCAGGGCGGGCTCAAGATGGCACGCGCGTTCCGTTTTTTTCACTATCTTTCAAAACGGAAATTTTAAAATCTCCTTTTTTTTTTGCCTTTTCTGGAAATTAGTGAAGGCAGCGCATCAAAGGTGCGCACCTCGCTGCCCACCTTGGTGTGCTCTGAGGTGCGCACCCGGGAGCGCTACGAAGTGTGCTCCAAGGTGCGGCGTGCACGTTGTCGGAGCCCGGTTTGCCCCGGGTGCGCACCTCGCCTGCACCTTGGCCGGGGTGGGCACCTTGGCTGGGTTTGCCCAGGGTGCGCTCCGAAGCGGGGTTACTGGAGCGCCCCCTCTTTTTTTGTCAGAGAGTTTGGTGGGGTTTCTCGCATTGGCTCTTCCCAGGCCCGGTTGTTGGGTGCGCTCCCACCCTGGCGCGCGCGAAGTTGGAAGTTGGGTTAATTGCCCGGGCGCGCACCTTCGCCAGGGTGGGCACCTTGGTGCGCAAACCTTGGCTGGGCTGCGCACCAGGGCGGGCTCAAGATGGCACCAGCATTCCCTTTTTCTCACTATCTTTCAAAACGGAAATTTTAAAATCTCGTTTTTTTTTTGCCTTTTATGGAAATTAGTGAAGGCATCGCATCAAAGGTGCGCACCTCGCTGCCCACCTTGGTGTGCTCCGAGGTGCCCACCACGGTGCGCAACGCCGGTGCGAACCCGGGAGCGCCCCGATGTGTGCTCCAAGGTGCGGCGTGCACGAAGTCGGACCCCGGTTTGCCCCGGGTGCGCACCTCGCGTGCACCTTGGTGCGCACACCTTGGCTGGGTTGCGCGGCCTGGTGGGCACCATGGTGCGCACCAAGGAGCGCTCCGAAGTGTGCTCCAAGGTGCGGCGTGCACGAAGTCGGAGCCCGGTTTGCCCCGGGTGCGCACCTTCGCCGCGGTGGGCACCATGGCGTGCACGAAGTCGGAGCCCGGTTTGCCCCGGGTGCGCACCTCGCGTGCACCTTCGCCGGGGTGGGCACCTCGGCTGGGTTGCGCGCCCTGGTGCGCACCAAGGAGCGCTCTGAAGTGTGCTCCAAGGTGCGGCGTGCACGAAGTCGGAGCCCGGTTTGCCCCGGGTGTGCACCTCGCGTGCGCACCTCGCGTGCACCTTCGCTGCGGTGGGCACCTTGGCTGGGTTGCGCGCCTTGGTGGGCACCATGCAGTGCACGAAGTCGGAGCCCGGATTGCCCCGGGCGCGCACCTCCGCCAGGGTGGGCACCTTGGTGCGCACAACTTGCCTGGGCTGCGCACCAGGAAGGGCTCAAGATGGCACCCGCGTTCCGTTTTTTTCACTATCTTTCAGAACGGAAATTTTAAAATCTCGTTTTTTTTTGCCTTTTCTGGAAATTAGTGAAGGCAGCGCATCAAAGGTGCGCAACGCTGGTGCGAACCTGGGAGCGCTCCGATGTGTGCTCCAAGGTGCGGCGTGCACGAAGTCGGACCCCGGTTTGCCCCGGGTGCGCACCTCGCGTGCACCTTGGTGCGCACACCTTGGCTGGGTTGCGCGCCCTGGTGGGCACCATGGTGCGCACCAAGGAGCGCTCCGAAGTGTGCTCCAAGGTGCGGCGTGCACGAAGTCGGAGCCCGGTTTGCCCCGGGTGCGCACCTCGCGTGCACCTTCGCCGCGGTGGGCACCATGGCGTGCACGAAGTCGGAGCCCGGTTTGCCCCGGGTGCGCACCTCGCGTGCACCTTCGCCGGGGTGGGCACCTTGGTGTGCAGACCTTGGCTGGGTTGCGCGCCCTGGTGGGCACCATGGTGCGCACCAAGGAGCGCTCCGAAGTGTGCTCCAAGGTGCGGCCTGCACGAAGTCGGAGCCCGGTTTGCCCCGGGTGTGCACCTCGGGTGGGCACCTTGGTGCGCATGCCTTGCCTGGGCTGCGCACCAGGGCGGGCTCAAGATGGCACCCGCGTTCCTTTTTTTTCACTATCTTTCAAAACGGAAATTTTAAAATCTCATTTTTTTTTGCCTTTTTCTGGAAATTAGTGAAGGCAGCGCATCAAAGGTGCGCACCTCGCTGCCCACCACGGTGCGCAACGCCGGTGGGCACCCGGGAGTGCTTCGAAGTGTGCTCCAAGGTGCTGCGTGCACGTTGTCGGAGCCCGGTTTGCCCCGGGTGCGCACCTCGCGTGCACCTTCGTCGGGGTGGGCACCTTGGCTGGGTTTGCCCCGGCTGCGCTCCGAAGCGGGGTTATTGGAGCGCCGCCTCTTTTTTTGTCGGAGCGTTTGGTGGGGTTTCTCGCATTGGCTCTTCCGAGGCCCGGTTGCCACCCTGGCGCGCACGAAGTCGGAAGTAGGGTTAATTGCCCGGGTGCGCACCTTTGCCAGGGTGGGCACCTTACCTGGGCTGCGCACCAGGGCGGGCTCAAGATGGCACGCGCGTTCCGTTTTTTTCACTATCTTTCAAAACGGAAATTTTAAAATCTCCTTTTTTTTTTGCCTTTTCTGGAAATTAGTGAAGGCAGCGCATCAAAGGTGCGCACCTCGCTGCCCACCTTGGTGTGCTCTGAGGTGCGCACCCGGGAGCGCTACGAAGTGTGCTCCAAGGTGCGGCGTGCACGTTGTCGGAGCCCGGTTTGCCCCGGGTGCGCACCTCGCCTGCACCTTGGCCGGGGTGGGCACCTTGGCTGGGTTTGCCCAGGGTGCGCTCCGAAGCGGGGTTACTGGAGCGCCCCCTCTTTTTTTGTCAGAGCGTTTGGTGGGGTTTCTCGCATTGGCTCTTCCCAGGCCCGGTTGTTGGGTGCGCTCCCACCCTGGCGCGCGCGAAGTTGGAAGTTGGGTTAATTGCCCGGGCGCGCACCTTCGCCAGGGTGGGCACCTTGGTGCGCACACCTTGGCTGGGCTGCGCACCAGGGCGGGCTCAAGATGGCACCAGCATTCCCTTTTTCTCACTATCTTTCAAAACGGAAATTTTAAAATCTCGTTTTTTTTTTGCCTTTTATGGAAATTAGTGAAGGCATCGCATCAAAGGTGCGCACCTCGCTGCCCACCTTGGTGTGCTCCGAGGTGCCCACCACGGTGCGCAACGCCGGTGCGAACCCGGGAGCGCCCCGATGTGTGCTCCAAGGTGCGGCGTGCACGAAGTCGGACCCCGGTTTGCCCCGGGTGCGCACCTCGCGTGCACCTTGGTGCGCACACCTTGGCTGGGTTGCGCGGCCTGGTGGGCACCATGGTGCGCA
Organism: Cryptomeria japonica; assembly: GCF_030272615.1. Taxonomy (NCBI): domain Eukaryota; kingdom Viridiplantae; phylum Streptophyta; class Pinopsida; order Cupressales; family Cupressaceae; genus Cryptomeria; species Cryptomeria japonica. Next base: position 9,322 of record NW_026728963.1, on the reverse strand, counting down.
CCAAGGAGCGCTCCGAAGTGTGCTCCAAGGTGCGGCGTGCACGAAGTCGGAGCCCGGTTTGCCCCGGGTACGCACCTCGCGTGCACCTTCGCCGGGGTGGGCACCTCGGCTGGGTTGCGCGCCCTGGTGCGCACCAAGGAGCGCTCCGAAGTGTGCTCCAAGGTGCGGCGTGCACGAAGTCGGAGCCCGGTTTGCCCCGGGTGCGCACCTTCGCCGCGGTGCGCACCATGGCGTGCACGAAGTCGGAGCCCGGTTTGCCCCGGGTGCGCACCTCGCGTGCACCTTCGGCGGGGTTGCGCGCCCTGGTGGGCACCATGGTGCGCACCAAGGAGCGCTCCGAAGTGTGCTCCAAGGTGCGGCGTGCACGAAGTCGGAGCCCGGTTTGCCCCGGGTGCGCACCTCGCGTGCACCTTCGGCGGGGTTGCGCGCCCTGGTGGGCACCATGGTGCGCACCAAGGAGCGCTCCGAAGTGTGCTCCAAGGTGCGGCGTGCACGAAGTCGGAGCCCGGTTTGCCCCGGGTGCGCACCTCGCGTGCACCTTCGCCGCGGTGGGCACCATGGCGTGCACGAAGTCGGAGCCCGGTTTGCCCCGGGTGCGCACCTCGCGTGCACCTTCGCCGGGGTGGGCACCTCGGCTGGGTTGCGCGCCCTGGTGCGCACCAAGGAGCGCTCCGAAGTGTGCTCCAAGGTGCGGCGTGCACGAAGTCGGAGCCCGGTTTGCCCCGGGTGCGCACCTCGCGTGCACCTTCGCCAGGGTGGGCACCTCGGTGCGCACACCTTCTCAATGTTTTCTTGCCTTTTCTGGAAATTGGTGAAGGCAGCGCATCAAAGGTGCGCACCTCGGTGTGCTCCGAGGTGCGAACCCGAGAGCGCTCCGAGGTGCCCACGAAGTCGAAAGTCGGGTTAATTGCATTGTTTTCCCCGGGTGCGCTCCGAGGTGCGCAACATCGGCGCGCACCAAGGAGGGCTCCGAAGTGTGCTCCAAGGTGCGCACGATGGCGTGCACCTCTGGTGCGCACGATTCGGAGCTCGGTTTGACCGGGGTGCGCACACCTTGGCTGGGTTGCGCACCTTTTGTGCGCTCCAAGGTGCGCACGAAGTCGGAGCTCGGTTTGCCCCGGGTGCGCACCTTCGCCAGGGTGCGCACCTTGATGCGCACGCCTTGGCTGGGCTGCGCACCTTGGTGGGCGCCATGGTGCGCACCTTTCGTGCGCTCCAAGGTGCGCACGAAGTCGGAGCTCGGTTTGCCCCGGGTGCGCACCTTGGTGGGCGCCATGGTGCACTCCGAGGTGCCCAAGATTGGTGCGCACCAAGGAGCGCTCCGAAGTGCGCTCCAAGGTGCGCGCGAAGTCGAAAGTTGGGTTAATTGTCCGGTTTGCCTCGGGTGCGCACCTTGCGTGCACCTTCGCCAGGGTGGGCGCCTTGGTGCGCACACCTTGGCTGGGCTGCGCACACCTTGGCACCCGCGTTTCCTTCATTTTAAATTTTTTTTTTTTACAATCTCTCAAGTGGGAAATTCTATAATCTCAACTTTTTTTGCCTTTTCAGGAAACTTTTGAATGGAGCGCATCATTGGTGCGCTCCGAAGTGTGCTCCAAAGCTCTCTCCAGCTGCGTGCACCTGCCCCGGCCGCGCACCCGGCCCCGCCCAGCTTCGCTCACCTGTCCCGGGCGTCTGGTGCGGAACCTTAGAGTAAGAAACATCACCGTGCACCTTGGCCAACGTGCGCGACTCGACCGAGCGCGCACTGGCCGAGGTGCACACCGATTTCACCTGGGTGCGCGCGCAGCACCTCGGGCGCACCGGGGTGCGCGCACAACGCCCGGGTTGCACCGTGGCCTGTGTGCTCGGGGCGCCTCGGGTGCGCGCTCGGTGTCGCCCCCCGCGCGCGCGGTAGTGCGGGCAGCGCACCCCGGCCCGGCCCGGCCCCGACGAGAACGCAAACGGGCAAAAGGTTTATTCAAATAGCATTGCGACGCCCGGCGAAAAACTAAAAAAGGGTGCAACACCGGGACTTCCCGGGAGGTCACCCATCCCAGTACTACTCCGGCCCAAGCGCGCTTAACTGCGGAGTTCTGATGGGATCCGGTGCACTAACGCTGGTATGATCGCACCCGTTATGAGCTTGTCGCAGTGTGTACTTAGCAAACCGCGACCCACGTGCGAATCCACCCCGGCCACCCACCCCCGTCGAGGTGCACACCCTCCCTCGCGAAGTGCGCCCCGTTCGCCAAGTGTGAGCCCTGCCCGGGTGCGCGCACCTTGCTAGGGCGTCGGGTGTGCACCCGGCCCGGCCTACGTGCGTGCACCTGGAGGGGGCGTCGTGTGCGTGCAGTGTCCCGTCTGCAACGCGGTGCCCACACACCACCTCGGGCGCAACGACCTGCGCTCACATGTGGGCCGAGTGCACCTTGGTGCATGTTCGGGGCGCCTCGGGTGCACGCTCGATCTTGCCCCGGTGCACCAAGGCGCTCGGTTTGCCCCGGGTGCGCACTTGGTGCAAGGTGGGCACCCAAAATAGGGATCAAGCACCAAAACACAAGTTTCGGGATGCAAAATGGGACCCAAGGACCACAAATGCGTTCCAAGACCCATGATGGGTCCACGAGAACAAAAATGTGTTCCGAGACTTAATAAACAAATATTGGGTTTTAGGAGAAGAAACATGCTCTGATGCCCAAAACGAGAATCGACCCCGAAAAGGCCACAGGCCAAAAGTGGGATGCGAGACAAAAAAAAATGGGACCCGAGGACCAAAATTGGGTTCCCAGGTCGAAGACAGGGCAACCGGACAAGAAACGACCTCTAAGGCTCGAAATGAGTCCCGACGACTAAAACTTGACAAGAAGCACCCATCAGGCACCCAACTCGACACCCATGGGATGCCGACCCACCCGGGCTTCCACCTAGCACACCTTGGCACCCACCCACCCTCGCACCCAACCTCGCACCCAACTTAGCACCTTTGAACCCACATTGGCACTCACCCTGACCCTGGCACCTTGGAACCCACATTGGCACTCACCTTGACCCTGGCACCCACCTTTGCACTCACCTTGGGACCCACCCTGGCTCCCACCTCGGCACCCACCCAGACACCCACCTTGGTTCCTTGGCACCCACCTTGGATCCTTGGCACCCACCCCGACACCCACCTTGGCACGCAACTTGGCTACTTGCCACCCACCTTGGCTCCTTGACGCCCACCCCGACAACCACCCCGTGACCTACCCTGGCTAGGGTTGGTGCACACCCACCCTGGTGCCCACCTTGGCACCCACCCTATGACCCACCTTGGCACGCACCTTAGTACCCACCCCGTTACCCACCCTAGGACCCACCCCGTGACCCACCTTGGCCAGGGTGGGTGCACCCACCCTGGTGCCCACCTTGGCACCCACCCATCCTAGCACCCAGCCTGTGACCGGGCTTGGAACCCAACCTTGCACCCGCACCCGTCTTGGCCAGTGTGGGTGCGCACCCATCCTGGCACCCACGTTGTGACACACCCTTTAACCCACGCACCCTAGCACCCACGTTGGCACCCACCTTGGAACCCAACCTAGCAACTTGGCACCCACCCCGTGACCCACCTTGGCATCCACCATAGCAGTCGCCGACTTGGCACCCACCTCGGCACCCACCTTGACACTTGTGGACCCACCTTGCCACTCACCCTAGCATCGACCCATCCTAGCACCCACCCTGGCACCTTTGCACCCTAGCACTCACCCATCCTAGCACCTAACCTGTGACCCACCTTGACACTCACCCTCGCACCCACCTTGGAACCCAACCTAGCACCCACCCACCCTGACACCAACCCTAGCACCTACCCACCCTTGCACCCACCCTGTGACCCATCTTGGCACCCACCCATCCTACCACTCAACCTATCACCCACCTTCTCACCCACCTTGGCATCCACCTTAGCACCCACCCACACTGGCACCTTGGCACCCACCTCGGGCAAGGTGGGTGCACACCCACCCTGGCACCCAATTTAGAACCCACCGAGCATGTTACCCACCTTGGCACCCACATTGCAGCCCACCCTAGTACCCACCCTATGACCCACATTGGCATCCACACCCTAGCACCCAGGCACCTCGACACCCGCCTTGACACCCACCCTAGCACTGAACCTGTGACCCACCTTGGAACTCACCCTAGAACCCACCCACCCTGTGAACCACCTTGGCATCCACCTTAGCACCCACCCACCTTGGCACCCACTCTAGCACTCACCCATCCTAACACCCAACTTGTTACCCACCTTGGCACCCGCCCTCGCGTCCACCTTGAAACCCACCCTAGCACCCACCCACGCAGGAGCCCACCTTGGCACCCAACCTAACACCCACGCATCCTGGCACCCAACTTGTGACCCACCTTGGAACCCACCCTAGTACCCACCTTTGAACCCACTATATCACCAACCCACCTTGGCACCCACCCTATGACCCTCTTTGGAATCCACCCTAGCACGCACCCACCCTGGCACCCACCATGGAGCGCACCCTAGCACCCACCCACCTCGGCACGCACCTCAACACCCACCTTGGTGTGCGCACTGCGCCAACCTCTCAAAGACCCTATGTGGTGCGCTCCAAAGTGTACACCTTTGGTGCGCTCCAAGGTGCGCACCTTTGGTGCACACCGAGGTGCACACCAAAGTGTGCACCGAGGTGAGCACCAAAGTGCACTCCAGGGTGCACACCAAGGCGTGCACCTTTGGTGCGGTCAATGCAAACGAATTCGGAAGTTGGGGTCGATGTCCTAATCGCTGCTGCAGACTACACGTATGAGAATCGGACAAATAGCTTTATATAGGGGAGGTGTTGCGTTTGATGGGTCGACTCCCCTGGTTGTGTGCACTGCACCAACTTCAAAGACCCTGTCTTGTTTAAGAAGTCAAAAGTTGGGGTGGATGTCCTAATCATTGCTGCAGTCTACGCATGTATGAGAATCAGACAAATAGCTTATATAGGGGAGGTGTTGCATTCGGTGGGTTGACTCCCCTGGTTGTGCGCACTGCGCCAACCTCAAAGACCCCGCATAGCAGAAGAAGTCGGAAGTCGGATTTTGGTGAGCACCAAGGCGTGCACCTTTGGTGCGGTCAACGCAGACGAATTCAGAAGTTGGGGTGGATGTCCTAATCGTTGTTGCAGGCTACACATGTATGAGAATCAGACAAATAGCTTATATAGGGGAGGTGTTGGGTTTGATGGGTCAACTCCCTTGGTTGTGCGCATTACGCCAACCTCAAAGACCTTGTTTTCGTTAAGAAGTCAAAAGTTGGGGTCAATGTCCTAATGGCTCCTGCAGGCTACACATGTATGAGAATCGGACAAATAGCTTATATAGGGGAGGTGTTGGGTTTGATGGGTCGACTCCCCTGGTTGTGCGCATTACGTCAACCTCAAAGACCTTGTTTTCGTTAAGAAGTCAAAAGTTGGGGTCGATGTCCTAATTGCTCCTGTAGACTACACATGTATGAGAATCAGACAAATAGCTTATATAGGGGAGGTGTTGGGTTTGATGGGTTGACTCCCCTAGTTGTTCGCATTACACCAACCTCAAAGACCTTGTTTTCGTTTAGAAGCCGAAAGTTGGGGTCGATGTCCTAATTGCTCCTGCAGGCTACGCATGTATGAGAATCAGACAAATAGCTTATATAGGGGAGGTGTTGGGTTTGATGGGTCGACTCCCCTGGTTGTGCGCATTGCGCCAACCTCAAAGACCCTGCATTGCGGATGAAGTCGAAAGTCAGAGTTTGGTGTGCTACAAGGTGTGGTCGAAGGTGCTCACCTAGGTGTGCACCTTTGGAGCACAGGAAAAGTGCCCTCCAAAAGTGCGCACCTTTGGAGTGCACAAAAGTGCCCTCCAAAAGTGCGCACCTTTGGAGCGCAGAAAAGTGCCCTCCAAAAAGTGCCCTCCAAAAGTGCGCACCTTTGGAGCGCAGAAAAGTGCCCTCCAAAAAGTGCCCTCCAAAAGTGCGCACCTTTGGAGCGCAGAAAAGTGCCCTCCAAAAAGTGCCCTCCAAAAGTGCGCACCTTTGGAGCGCAGAAAAGTGCCCTCCAAAAAGTGCCCTCCAAAAGTGCGCACCTTTGGAGCGCAGAAAAGTGCCCTCCAAAAAGTGCCCTCCAAAAGTGCGCACCTTTGGAGCGCAGAAAAGTGCCCTCCAAAAAGTGCCCTCCAAAAGTGCGCACCTTTGGAGCGCAGAAAAGTGCCCTCCAAAAAGTGCCCTCCAAAAGTGCGCACCTTTGGAGCGCAGAAAAGTGCCCTCCAAAAGTGCGCACCTTTGGAGCGCACAAAAGTGCCCTCCAAAAGTGCGCACTTTTGGTGCGCACCAAGGCGCTGGTTCGGTCGTTGCAGGCGAGTTCGGAAGTTGGGGTCGATGTCCTGAGCGGAGGTGCAAACTACACAGGTGTCGGAATCGGACAAATAGCTTATATAGGGGAGGTGTATGCTTCGATGGGTCGACTCCCCAGGTTGAGCGCACCGCGCCAACCTCAAAGACCCTACGGTATGGATGAAGTCGGAAGTTGGGTCCGATGACCGATTCGATTAGTAGGTATGCTCATGAGGTCGGAATTTGGGTCCGATGACCTGCCATGTGCAGGAAGGCGAATGTTGACACTGTGCGTTGCAAGGTGCACACCAAGGCGCTGGTGCGGTCTTTTTAGTCGAGTTCGGAAGTTGGGGTCGATGTCCTGATCGGAGGTGCAAGCTACACAGGTGTGGGAATCGGACAAATAGCTTATATAGGGGAGGTGTATGCTTCGTTGGGTCGACTCCCCGGGTTGAGCGCACCGCGCCAACCTCAAAGACCCTACGGTATGGATGAAGTCGGAAGTTGGGTCCGATGACCGATTCGATATGTAGGCATACTCGCGAGGTCGGAATTTGGGTCCGATGACCTGCCACGTGCAGGAAGGCGAATGTTGGCACTGTGCGTTGCAAGGTGCGCACCAAGGCGCTGGTTCGGTCGTTGGAGGCGAGTTCGGAAGTTGGGGTCGATGTCTTGATCGGAGGTGCAAACTACACAGGTGTGGGAATCGGACAAATAGCTTATATAGGGGAGGTGTATGCTTCGTTGGGTCGACTCCCCGGGTTGAGCGCACCGCGCCAACCTCAAAGACCCTACGGTATGGATGAAGTCGGAAGTTGGGTCCGATGACCGATTCGATATGTAGGCATACTCGCGAGGTCGGAATTTGGGTCCGATGACCTGCCATGTGCAGGAAGGCGAATGTTGGGACTGTGCGTCGCAAGGTGCGCACCAAGGCGCTGGTGCCGTCGTTGCAGTCGAGTTCGGAAGTTGGGGTCGATGTCCTGGTCAGAGGTGCAAACTACACAGGTGTGGGAATCGGACAAATAGCTTATATAGGGGAGGTGTATGCTTCGATGGGTCGACTCCCTGGGTTGAGCGCACCGCGCCAACCTCAAAGACCCTACAGTATGGATGAAGTCGGAAGTTGGGTCCGATGACCGATTCGATACGTAGGCATATTGGCGAGGTCTGAATTTGTGTCCGATGACCTGCCATGCGCAGGAAGGCGGAATTTGGGTCCGATGACCGAGTTGATGGCGTGCCATGCGCAGAAAGGCGGAATTTGGGTCCGATGACCGAGTTGATGTTGATGGCCCGCCATGCACAGGAAGGCGGAATTTGGGTCCGATGACCGATTTGAAGGCGTGCCATACGCAAAAAGGCGGAGTTTGGGTCCGATGACCGAGTTGATATTGATGGCCCGCCATGCGCAGGAAGGCGGAATTTGGGTCCGATGACCTGACATACGCATGGAGTCCGACTCGGGGGCCGATGTTCGATTCGATGACTTGCATTGTGGGTAAAGTCGGAAGTTGTGGTCTTTGACCCGATTCGATGACCAGACTTCGGCTGCTTGAGAATCGGACAAATAACTTATATAGGGGAGGTAGTGTTCTCGAGCATCCTCCCCCCGTGCCCGTTTATGTCGATTGATGCTGGTGCTCGACTGGTTGGAGCGCTCGGATGCAAAAATCTTGCACCAGGATTTATCGATTGTGATGGACACAGGCAAGTCTCCTGATTGCTATGCAGGAGCTCATCGTGAATCTCTATGCGGCCTTGGTATGGACTCGACCTGCGGAATGGTTCGGCAATGGTAGTCGCTCCAACACGTCCTTGCAATGGCCACAGAGGTGATTCGACTAGAGCTCCAGTCTAGCTTTTGGGTTGCTTGGCGGACTGGTATAGCCGCGATCGAGTTCCGGCCATGAACGTTTTAGATAGCTCTTGGGCTTTCTGGGACGGAAGTCGGAAGTTTGGGCTGTTGTCCGATTTGATGACCATTCTTCGGATGTGTGAGAATCGGACAAATAACTTATATAGGGGACTGTGTTGTCTCACGCAGCCCCCTCCGTGCCCCTCTATCTCGACCGATGTTGGTGCTTGAAAGGGTTGGGATCGCTCGGATTTATAAACGTGCACCACCATTTGTCGAGTGTGAGGGACGCGGCAGGTCTCCTAAATGCTATGCGGGCGCTCTCTGAGAATCTCTATCCGGCCTCGACACAGACTAGTCTTGCTGAATGGTTTGGCACTGGTAGTCGATCCAACACGTCGTTGTTGTGGCCGCCTAGGCGATTCGATTCGAGCCCCCGTCTAGCTTTTGGGTTGCTTGGCGGATTTTGCCCTATCCGCAAGTGAGCTCGGTCCCTAAACGTTCGAGAAACCCGATTGCTATGCGCCGACTCTCTTTCTTGCGAGCCTCCATCTAGCTTTTGGGTCTCTACGGAACGGAAGTCGGAATCTGGGACCGTTGTTTGATTCGACGAGGCAGACTACGGTTGTGCGAGAATCGGACAAATAACTTATATAGGGGAGGTGTTGACTGGAGCATTCTCCCCCGTGCCCCTCTAACTCGACCAATGCTGGCGCTCGAACGGTGGTAGCGCTCGGATTTTCATTGAGCGCCAGCATTGGTCGATTTAGAGGGGCATGCGAGATTCCCGAATGCTATGCGAGGGCTCTAACGGAAATGTCTATTGGTTTCGGTATGGATGCAATTGCGAGTGGTTCGGCAAAGGTAGTCGTTCCGATGCGTCCATGTCGTGGCCAAATCGATAATTCGATTTGAGCCCTCGTATAGCATTTGGGTCTCTCGATGTGATTCCGCATTCCAGTCCCTTTGGGCACTGCTTGAGCCGCATCCCAGGGGGTTCCCTTCCCAATAATCTGCCTCGCAACCCGATTGCTATGCGGTGAGGCTCCTCGGCCGCCTCGGAACTATCTGTGTATCAGACGCATCGCGGGATAAGGGGTTGGCAACGG
>NW_026728962.1:360000-368231 GCF_030272615.1 Cryptomeria japonica | reverse complement strand
GCACTTTTCTGCGCTCCAAAGGTGCGCACTTTTGGAGGGCACTTTTTGGAGGGCACTTTTCTGCGCTCCAAAGGTGCGCACTTTTGGAGGGCACTTTTCTGCGCTCCAAAGGTGCGCACTTTTGGAGGGCACTTTTTGGAGGGCACTTTTCTGCGCTCCAAAGGTGCGCACTTTTGGAGGGCACTTTTTGGAGGGCACTTTTCTGCGCTCCAAAGGTGCGCACTTTTGGAGGGCACTTTTTGGAGGGCACTTTTCTGCGCTCCAAAGGTGCGCACTTTTGGAGGGCACTTTTGTGCACTCCAAAGGTGCGCACTTTTGGAGGGCACTTTTCCTGTGCTCCAAAGGTGCACACCTAGGTGAGCACCTTCGACCACACCTTGTAGCACACCAAACTCTGACTTTCGACTTCATCCGCAATGCAGGGTCTTTGAGGTTGGCGCAATGCGCACAACCAGGGGAGTCGACCCATCAAACCCAACACCTCCCCTATATAAGCTATTTGTCTGATTCTCATACATGCGTAGCCTGCAGGAGCAATTAGGACATCGACCCCAACTTTCGGCTTCTAAACGAAAACAAGGTCTTTGAGGTTGGTGTAATGCGAACAACTAGGGGAGTCAACCCATCAAACCCAACACCTCCCCTATATAAGCTATTTGTCTGATTCTCATACATGTGTAGTCTACAGGAGCAATTAGGACATCGACCCCAACTTTTGACTTCTTAACGAAAACAAGGTCTTTGAGGTTGACGTAATGCGCACAACCAGGGGAGTCGACCCATCAAACCCAACACCTCCCCTATATAAGCTATTTGTCCGATTCTCATACATGTGTAGCCTGCAGGAGCCATTAGGACATTGACCCCAACTTTTGACTTCTTAACGAAAACAAGGTCTTTGAGGTTGGCGTAATGCGCACAACCAAGGGAGTTGACCCATCAAACCCAACACCTCCCCTATATAAGCTATTTGTCTGATTCTCATACATGTGTAGCCTGCAACAACGATTAGGACATCCACCCCAACTTCTGAATTCGTCTGCGTTGACCGCACCAAAGGTGCACGCCTTGGTGCTCACCAAAATCCGACTTCCGACTTCTTCTGCTATGCGGGGTCTTTGAGGTTGGCGCAGTGCGCACAACCAGGGGAGTCAACCCACCGAATGCAACACCTCCCCTATATAAGCTATTTGTCTGATTCTCATACATGCGTAGACTGCAGCAATGATTAGGACATCCACCCCAACTTTTGACTTCTTAAACAAGACAGGGTCTTTGAAGTTGGTGCAGTGCACACAACCAGGGGAGTCGACCCATCAAACGCAACACCTCCCCTATATAAAGCTATTTGTCCGATTCTCATACGTGTAGTCTGCAGCAGCGATTAGGACATCGACCCCAACTTCCGAATTCGTTTGCATTGACCGCACCAAAGGTGCACGCCTTGGTGTGCACCCTGGAGTGCACTTTGGTGCTCACCTCGGTGCACACTTTGGTGTGCACCTCGGTGTGCACCAAAGGTGCGCACCTTGGAGCGCACCAAAGGTGTACACTTTGGAGCGCACCACATAGGGTCTTTGAGAGGTTGGCGCAGTGCGCACACCAAGGTGGGTGTTGAGGTGCGTGCCGAGGTGGGTGGGTGCTAGGGTGCGCTCCATGGTGGGTGCCAGGGTGGGTGCGTGCTAGGGTGGATTCCAAAGAGGGTCATAGGGTGGGTGCCAAGGTGGGTTGGTGATATAGTGGGTTCAAAGGTGGGTACTAGGGTGGGTTCCAAGGTGGGTCACAAGTTGGGTGCCAGGATGCGTGGGTGTTAGGTTGGGTGCCAAGGTGGGCTCCTGCGTGGGTGGGTGCTAGGGTGGGTTTCAAGGTGGACGCGAGGGCGGGTGCCAAGGTGGGTAACAAGTTGGGTGTTAGGATGGGTGAGTGCTAGAGTGGGTGCCAAGGTGGGTGGGTGCTAAGGTGGATGCCAAGGTGGTTCACAGGGTGGGTGGGTTCTAGGGTGAGTTCCAAGGTGGGTCACAGGTTCAGTGCTAGGGTGGGTGTCAAGGCGGGTGTCGAGGTGCCTGGGTGCTAGGGTGTGGATGCCAATGTGGGTCATAGGGTGGGTACTAGGGTGGGCTGCAATGTGGGTGCCAAGGTGGGTAACATGCTCGGTGGGTTCTAAATTGGGTGCCAGGGTGGGTGTGCACCCACCTTGCCCGAGGTGGGTGCCAAGGTGCCAGTGTGGGTGGGTGCTAAGGTGGATGCCAAGGTGGGTGAGAAGGTGGGTGATAGGTTGAGTGGTAGGATGGGTGGGTGCCAAGATGGGTCACAGGGTGGGTGCAAGGGTGGGTAGGTGCTAGGGTTGGTGTCAGGGTGGGTGGGTGCTAGGTTGGGTTCCAAGGTGGGTGCGAGGGTGAGTGTCAAGGTGGGTCACAGGTTAGGTGCTAGGATGGGTGAGTGCTAGGGTGCAAAGGTGCCAGGGTGGGTGCTAGGATGGGTCGATGCTAGGGTGAGTGGCAAGGTGGGTCCACAAGTGTCAAGGTGGGTGCCGAGGTGGGTGCCAAGTCGGCGACTGCTATGGTGGATGCCAAGGTGGGTCACGGGGTGGGTGCCAAGTTGCTAGGTTGGGTTCCAAGGTGGGTGCCAACGTGGGTGCTAGGGTGCGTGGGTTAAAGGGTGTGTCACAACGTGGGTGCCAGGATGGGTGCGCACCCACACTGGCCAAGACGGGTGCGGGTGCAAGGTTGGGTTCCAAGCCCGGTCACAGGCTGGGTGCTAGGATGGGTGGGTGCCAAGGTGGGCACCAGGGTGGGTGCACCCACCCTGGCCAAGGTGGGTCACGGGGTGGGTCCTAGGGTGGGTAACGGGGTGGGTACTAAGGTGCGTGCCAAGGTGGGTCATAGGGTGGGTGCCAAGGTGGGCACCAGGGTGGGTGTGCACCAACCCTAGCCAGGGTAGGTCACGGGGTGGTTGTCGGGGTGGGCGTCAAGGAGCCAAGGTGGGTGGCAAGTAGCCAAGTTGCGTGCCAAGGTGGGTGTCGGGGTGGGTGCCAAGGATCCAAGGTGGGTGCCAAGGAACCAAGGTGGGTGTCTGGGTGGGTGCCGAGGTGGGAGCCAGGGTGGGTCCCAAGGTGAGTGCAAAGGTGGGTGCCAGGGTCAAGGTGAGTGCCAATGTGGGTTCCAAGGTGCCAGGGTCAGGGTGAGTGCCAATGTGGGTTCAAAGGTGCTAAGTTGGGTGCGAGGTTGGGTGCGAGGGTGGGTGGGTGCCAAGGTGTGCTAGGTGGAAGCCCGGGTGGGTCGGCATCCCATGGGTGTCGAGTTGGGTGCCTGATGGGTGCTTCTTGTCAAGTTTTAGTCGTCGGGACTCATTTCGAGCCTTAGAGGTCGTTTCTTGTCCGGTTGCCCTGTCTTCGACCTGGGAACCCAATTTTGGTCCTCGGGTCCCATTTTTTTTTGTCTCGCATCCCACTTTTGGCCTGTGGCCTTTTCGGGGTCGATTCTCGTTTTGGGCATCAGAGCATGTTTCTTCTCCTAAAACCCAATATTTGTTTATTAAGTCTCGGAACACATTTTTGTTCTCGTGGACCCATCATGGGTCTTGGAACGCATTTGTGGTCCTTGGGTCCCATTTTGCATCCCGAAACTTGTGTTTTGGTGCTTGATCCCTATTTTGGGTGCCCACCTTGCACCAAGTGCGCACCCGGGGCAAACCGAGCGCCTTGGTGCACCGGGGCAAGATCGAGCGTGCACCCGAGGCGCCCCGAACATGCACCAAGGTGCACTCGGCCCACATGTGAGCGCAGGTCGTTGCGCCCGAGGTGGTGTGTGGGCACCGCGTTGCAGACGGGACACTGCACGCACACGACGCCCCCTCCAGGTGCACGCACGTAGGCCGGGCCGGGTGCACACCCGACGCCCTAGCAAGGTGCGCGCACCCGGGCAGGGCTCACACTTGGCGAACGGGGCGCACTTCGCGAGGGAGGGTGTGCACCTCGACGGGGGTGGGTGGCCGGGGTGGATTCGCACGTGGGTCGCGGTTTGCTAAGTACACACTGCGACAAGCTCATAACGGGTGCGATCATACCAGCGTTAGTGCACCGGATCCCATCAGAACTCCGCAGTTAAGCGCGCTTGGGCCGGAGTAGTACTGGGATGGGTGACCTCCCGGGAAGTCCCGGTGTTGCACCCTTTTTTAGTTTTTCGCCGGGCGTCGCAATGCTATTTGAATAAACCTTTTGCCCGTTTGCGTTCTCGTCGGGGCCGGGCCGGGCCGGGGTGCGCTGCCCGCACTACCGCGCGCGCGGGGGGCGACACCGAGCGCGCACCCGAGGCGCCCCGAGCACACAGGCCACGGTGCAACCCGGGCGTTGTGCGCGCACCCCGGTGCGCCCGAGGTGCTGCGCGCGCACCCAGGTGAAATCGGTGTGCACCTCGGCCAGTGCGCGCTCGGTCGAGTCGCGCACGTTGGCCAAGGTGCACGGTGATGTTTCTTACTCTAAGGTTCCGCACCAGACGCCCGGGACAGGTGAGCGAAGCTGGGCGGGGCCGGGTGCGCGGCCGGGGCAGGTGCACGCAGCTGGAGAGAGCTTTGGAGCACACTTCGGAGCGCACCAATGATGCGCTCCATTCAAAAGTTTCCTGAAAAGGCAAAAAAAGTTGAGATTATAGAATTTCCCACTTGAGAGATTGTAAAAAAAAAAAATTTAAAATGAAGGAAACGCGGGTGCCAAGGTGTGCGCAGCCCAGCCAAGGTGTGCGCACCAAGGCGCCCACCCTGGCGAAGGTGCACGCAAGGTGCGCACCCGAGGCAAACCGGACAATTAACCCAACTTTCGACTTCGCGCGCACCTTGGAGCGCACTTCGGAGCGCTCCTTGGTGCGCACCAATCTTGGGCACCTCGGAGTGCACCATGGCGCCCACCAAGGTGCGCACCCGGGGCAAACCGAGCTCCGACTTCGTGCGCACCTTGGAGCGCACGAAAGGTGCGCACCATGGCGCCCACCAAGGTGCGCAGCCCAGCCAAGGCGTGCGCATCAAGGTGCGCACCCTGGCGAAGGTGCGCACCCGGGGCAAACCGAGCTCCGACTTCGTGCGCACCTTGGAGCGCACAAAAGGTGCGCAACCCAGCCAAGGTGTGCGCACCCCGGTCAAACCGAGCTCCGAATCGTGCGCACCAGAGGTGCACGCCATCGTGCGCACCTTGGAGCACACTTCGGAGCCCTCCTTGGTGCGCGCCGATGTTGCGCACCTCGGAGCGCACCCGGGGAAAACAATGCAATTAACCCGACTTTCGACTTCGTGGGCACCTCGGAGCGCTCTCGGGTTCGCACCTCGGAGCACACCGAGGTGCGCACCTTTGATGCGCTGCCTTCACCAATTTCCAGAAAAGGCAAGAAAACATTGAGAAGGTGTGCGCACCGAGGTGCCCACCCTGGCGAAGGTGCACGCGAGGTGCGCACCCGGGGCAAACCGGGCTCCGACTTCGTGCACGCCGCACCTTGGAGCACACTTCGGAGCGCTCCTTGGTGCGCACCAGGGCGCGCAACCCAGCCGAGGTGCCCACCCCGGCGAAGGTGCACGCGAGGTGCGCACCCGGGGCAAACCGGGCTCCGACTTCGTGCACGCCATGGTGCCCACCGCGGCGAAGGTGCACGCGAGGTGCGCACCCGGGGCAAACCGGGCTCCGACTTCGTGCACGCCGCACCTTGGAGCACACTTCGGAGCGCTCCTTGGTGCGCACCATGGTGCCCACCAGGGCGCGCAACCCCGCCGAAGGTGCACGCGAGGTGCGCACCCGGGGCAAACCGGGCTCCGACTTCGTGCACGCCGCACCTTGGAGCACACTTCGGAGCGCTCCTTGGTGCGCACCATGGTGCCCACCAGGGCGCGCAACCCCGCCGAAGGTGCACGCGAGGTGCGCACCCGGGGCAAACCGGGCTCCGACTTCGTGCACGCCATGGTGCGCACCGCGGCGAAGGTGCGCACCCGGGGCAAACCGGGCTCCGACTTCGTGCACGCCGCACCTTGGAGCACACTTCGGAGCGCTCCTTGGTGCGCACCAGGGCGCGCAACCCAGCCGAGGTGCCCACCCCGGCGAAGGTGCACGCGAGGTGCGTACCCGGGGCAAACCGGGCTCCGACTTCGTGCACGCCGCACCTTGGAGCACACTTCGGAGCGCTCCTTGGTGCGCACCATGGTGCCCACCAGGCCGCGCAACCCAGCCAAGGTGTGCGCACCAAGGTGCACGCGAGGTGCGCACCCGGGGCAAACCGGGGTCCGACTTCGTGCACGCCGCACCTTGGAGCACACATCGGGGCGCTCCCGGGTTCGCACCGGCGTTGCGCACCGTGGTGGGCACCTCGGAGCACACCAAGGTGGGCAGCGAGGTGCGCACCTTTGATGCGATGCCTTCACTAATTTCCATAAAAGGCAAAAAAAAAACGAGATTTTAAAATTTCCGTTTTGAAAGATAGTGAGAAAAAGGGAATGCTGGTGCCATCTTGAGCCCGCCCTGGTGCGCAGCCCAGCCAAGGTGTGCGCACCAAGGTGCCCACCCTGGCGAAGGTGCGCGCCCGGGCAATTAACCCAACTTCCAACTTCGCGCGCGCCAGGGTGGGAGCGCACCCAACAACCGGGCCTGGGAAGAGCCAATGCGAGAAACCCCACCAAACGCTCTGACAAAAAAAGAGGGGGCGCTCCAGTAACCCCGCTTCGGAGCGCACCCTGGGCAAACCCAGCCAAGGTGCCCACCCCGGCCAAGGTGCAGGCGAGGTGCGCACCCGGGGCAAACCGGGCTCCGACAACGTGCACGCCGCACCTTGGAGCACACTTCGTAGCGCTCCCGGGTGCGCACCTCAGAGCACACCAAGGTGGGCAGCGAGGTGCGCACCTTTGATGCGCTGCCTTCACTAATTTCCAGAAAAGGCAAAAAAAAAAGGAGATTTTAAAATTTCCGTTTTGAAAGATAGTGAAAAAAACGGAACGCGCGTGCCATCTTGAGCCCGCCCTGGTGCGCAGCCCAGGTAAGGTGCCCACCCTGGCAAAGGTGCGCACCCGGGCAATTAACCCTACTTCCGACTTCGTGCGCGCCAGGGTGGCAACCGGGCCTCGGAAGAGCCAATGCGAGAAACCCCACCAAACGCTCCGACAAAAAAAGAGGCGGCGCTCCAATAACCCCGCTTCGGAGCGCAGCCGGGGCAAACCCAGCCAAGGTGCCCACCCCGACGAAGGTGCACGCGAGGTGCGCACCCGGGGCAAACCGGGCTCCGACAACGTGCACGCAGCACCTTGGAGCACACTTCGAAGCACTCCCGGGTGCCCACCGGCGTTGCGCACCGTGGTGGGCAGCGAGGTGCGCACCTTTGATGCGCTGCCTTCACTAATTTCCAGAAAAAGGCAAAAAAAAATGAGATTTTAAAATTTCCGTTTTGAAAGATAGTGAAAAAAAAGGAACGCGGGTGCCATCTTGAGCCCGCCCTGGTGCGCAGCCCAGGCAAGGCATGCGCACCAAGGTGCCCACCCGAGGTGCACACCCGGGGCAAACCGGGCTCCGACTTCGTGCAGGCCGCACCTTGGAGCACACTTCGGAGCGCTCCTTGGTGCGCACCATGGTGCCCACCAGGGCGCGCAACCCAGCCAAGGTCTGCACACCAAGGTGCCCACCCCGGCGAAGGTGCACGCGAGGTGCGCACCCGGGGCAAACCGGGCTCCGACTTCGTGCACGCCATGGTGCCCACCGCGGCGAAGGTGCACGCGAGGTGCGCACCCGGGGCAAACCGGGCTCCGACTTCGTGCACGCCGCACCTTGGAGCACACTTCGGAGCGCTCCTTGGTGCGCACCATGGTGCCCACCAGGGCGCGCAACCCAGCCAAGGTGTGCGCACCAAGGTGCACGCGAGGTGCGCACCCGGGGCAAACCGGGGTCCGACTTCGTGCACGCCGCACCTTGGAGCACACATCGGAGCGCTCCCAGGTTCGCACCAGCGTTGCGCACCTTTGATGCGCTGCCTTCACTAATTTCCAGAAAAGGCAAAAAAAAACGAGATTTTAAAATTTCCGTTCTGAAAGATAGTGAAAAAAACGGAACGCGGGTGCCATCTTGAGCCCTTCCTGGTGCGCAGCCCAGGCAAGTTGTGCGCACCAAGGTGCCCACCCTGGCGGAGGTGCGCGCCCGGGGCAATCCGGGCTCCGACTTCGTGCACTGCATGGTGCCCACCAAGGCGCGCAACCCAGCCAAGGTGCCCACCGCA
>NW_026728962.1:335000-350000 GCF_030272615.1 Cryptomeria japonica | reverse complement strand
GAAGCAGTGATGACAACCGGGCTGTGAGGAGAGGAGGGATGCAGCCAAGAAAGCAATCAGGGCTCGAGGCAAGGGATGCATCAAGGATAGCAATCATGTTGTGAGGCGAGATTCCAAAGGCTAAACGTGAGAGGCTGCAGGGTCGACTCAGAGAGGTCTATGCATGTGAGAGGCTGAAAGCAAGGTCGACTCGGAGCGGTCTATGCATCGGGCGCGCTTGGGGCGACTACCAGTGCCAACCCCTTATCCCGCGACGCGTCCGACAAAGAGAACGTTCCAAGGCGGCAGAGGAGGTTACCAGCCGAAGGATGCAGTAGCAATAACAGGTATAGTTCCGCGGCGGCCGAGAAGACTCACCGCATAGGAATCGGGATGCGAGGCGAGGGATGCGGCGGGAAGGCCCCGACGGCTAAACGGAAGAGGCTGCAGGGCCGCCTCGGAATGGTCCAAGCATCGGATGCGATTGGGACGACTACCAGTGCCAACCCCTTATCCCGCGATGCGTCCGATACACAGATAGTTCCAAGGCGGCCGAGGAGCCTCACCGCATATCAATCGGGGTGCGAGGCGAGGGATGGGGCGGGAAGGCCCCAACGGCTAGACGGAAGAGGCTTCAGGGCCACCTCGGAATGGTCCAAGCATCGGACGCGCTTGGGGCGACTGCCAGTGCCAACCCCTTATCCCGCGATGCGTCCGATACACAGATGGTTCCAAGGCGGTCCGAGGAGCCTCACCGCATAGCAATCGGGGGTGCGAGGCGAGGGATGGGGCGGGAAGGCCCCAACGGCTAGACGGAAGAGGCTTCAGGGCCGCCTAGGAATGGTCCAAGCATCGGACACGCTTGGGGCGACTACCAGTGACAGCCCCCTATCCCGCGATGCGTCCGATACGAAGATGGTTCCAAGGCGGCCGAGGAGCCTCACCGCATAGCAATCGGGGTGCGAGGTGGGGGATGCGGCGAGATGGCCCCAACGGCTAGACGGAAGAGGCCACAGGGCCGCGTCGGAATAGTCCAAGCATCGGACGCGCTTGGGGCGACTACCAGTGACAACCCCTTATCCCGCGATGCGTCCGATACGAAGATAGTTCCAAGGCGGCCGAGGAGCCTCACCGCATAGCAATCGGGGTGCGAGGTGGGGGATGCGGCGAGATGGCCCCAACGGCTAGACGGAAGAGGCTGCAGGGCCGCCTCGGAATAGTCCAAGCATCGGACGCGCTTGGGGCCACTACCAGTGACAACCCCTTATCCCGCAATGCGTCCGATACGAAGATAGTTCCAAGGCGGCCGAAGAGCCTCACCGCATAGCAATCGGGGTGCGAGGTGGGGGATGCGGCGAGATGGCCCCAACGGCTAGACGGAAGAGGCCACAGGGCCGCCTCGGAATAGTCCAAGCATCGGACGCGCTTGGGGCGACTACCAGTGACAACCCCTTATCCCGCGATGCGTCCGATACGAAGATAGTTCCCAGGCGGCCGAGGAGCCTCACCGCATAGCAATCGGGGTGCGAGGCGAGGGATGCGGCGAGATGGCCCCAAAGGCTAGACGGAAGAGGCTGCAGGGCTGCCTCGGAATAGTCCAAGCATCGGACGCGCTTGGGGCGACTACCACTGCCAACCCCTTATCCCGCGATGCGTCCGATACACAGATAGTTCCGAGGCGGCCGAGGAGGTGGGGGATGCAGCGAGATGGCCCCAACGGCTAGACGGAAGAGGCTGCAGGGCCGCCTCGGAATAGTCCAAGCATCGGACGCGCTTGGGGCGACTACCAGTGACAACCCCTTATCCCGCGATGCGTCCGATACACAGATAGTTCCGAGGCGGCCAAGGAGCCTCACCGCATAGCAATCGTGGTGCGAGGTGGGGGATGCGGCGAGATGGCCCCAACGGCTAGACGGAAGAGGCTGCAGGGCCGCCTCGGAATGGTCCAAGCATCGGATGCGCTTGGGGCGACTACCACTGCCAACCCCTTATCCCGCGATGCGTCCGATACACAGATAGTTCCAAGGCGGCCGAGGAGCCTCACAGCATAGCAATCGGGGTGCGAGGCGAGGGATGCGGCGAGAAAGCCCCAACGGCTAGAGGGAAGAGGCTTCAGGTCCGCCTCGGAATGGTCCAAGCATCGGACGCGCTTGGGGCGACTACCAGTGACAACCCCTTATCCCGCGACGCGTCCGATACACAGATAGTTCCAAGGCGGCCGAGGAGCCTCACCGCATAGCAATCGGGGTGCGAGGCGAGGGATGCGGCGAGAAGGACCCAACGGCTACACGGAAGAGGCTTCGGGGCCGCCTCGGAATGGTCCAAGCATCGGACGCGCTTGGGGCGACTACCAGTGACAACCCCTTATCCCGCGACGCGTCCGATACACAGATAGTTCCAAGGCGGCCGAGGAGCCTCACCGCATAGCAATCGGGGGTGCGAGGCGAGGGATGCGGCGAGAAGGACCCAACGGCTACACGGAAGAGGCTTCGGGGCCGCCTCGGAATGGTCCAAGCATCGGACGCGCTTGGGGCGACTACCAGTGACAACCCCTTATCCCGCGACGCGTCCGATACACAGATAGTTCCAAGGCGGCCGAGGAGCCTCACCGCATAGCAATCGGGGTGCGAGGCGAGGGATGCGGCGAGAAGGACCCAACGGCTAGACGGAAGAGGCTTCGGGTCCGCCTCGGAATGGTCCAAGCATCGGACGCGCTTGGGGCGACTACCAGTGACAACCCCTTATCCCGCGACGCGTCCGATACACAGATAGTTCCAAGGCGGCCGAGGAGCCTCACCGCATAGCAATCGGGGTGCGAGGCGAGGGATGCGGCGAGAAGGACCCAACGGCTAGACGGAAGAGGCTTCGGGTCCGCCTCGGAATGGTCCAAGCATCGGACGCGCTTGGGGCGACTACCAGTGACAACCCCTTATCCCGCGACGCGTCCGATACACAGATAGTTCCAAGGCGGCCGAGGAGCCTCACCGCATAGCAATCGGGGTGCGAGGCGAGGGATGCGGCGAGAAGGACCCAACGGCTAGACGGAAGAGGCTTCGGGTCCGCCTCGGAATGGTCCAAGCATCGGACGCGCTTGGGGCGACTACCAGTGACAACCCCTTATCCCGCGACGCGTCCGATACACAGATAGTTCCGAGGCGGCCGAGGAGCCTCACCGCATAGCAATCGGGGTGCGAGGCGAAGGATGCGGCGAGAAGGACCCAACGGCTAGACGGAAGAGGCTTCGGGTCCGCCTCGGAATGGTCTAAGCATCGGACGCGCTTGGGGCGACTACCAGTGACAACCCCTTATCCCGCGACGCGTCCGATACACAGATAGTTCCAAGGCGGCCGAGGAGCCTCACCGCATAGCAATCGGGGTGCGAGGCGAGGGATGCGGCGAGAAGGACCCAACGGCTAGACGGAAGAGGCTTCAGGGCCGCCTCGGAATGGTCCAAGCATCGGACGCGCTTGGGGCGACTACCAATGACAACCCCTTATCCCGCGACGCGTCCGATACACAGATAGTTCCGAGGCGGCCGAGGAGCCTCACCGCATAGCAATCGGGGTGCGAGGCGAGGGATGCGGCGAGAAGGACCCAACGGCTAGACGGAAGAGGCTTCAGGGCCGCCTCGGAATGGTCCAAGCATCGGACGCGCTTGGGGCGACTACCAGTGACAACCCCTTATCCCGCGACGCGTCCGATACACAGATAGTTCCGAGGCGGCCGAGGAGCCTCACCGCATAGCAATCGGGGTGCGAGGCGAGGGATGCGGCGAGAAGGACCCAACGGCTAGACGGAAGAGGCTTCAGGGCCGCCTCGGAATGGTCCAAGCATCGGACGCGCTTGGGGCGACTACCGTTGCCAACCCCTTATCCCGCGATGCGTCTGATACACAGATAGTTCCGAGGCGGCCGAGGAGCCTCACCGCATAGCAATCGGGTTGCGAGGCAGATTATTGGGAAGGGAACCCCCTGGGATGCGGCTCAAGCAGTGCCCAAAGGGACTGGAATGCGGAATCACATCGAGAGACCCAAATGCTATACGAGGGCTCAAATCGAATTATCGATTTGGCCACGACATGGACGCATCGGAACGACTACCTTTGCCGAACCACTCGCAATTGCATCCATACCGAAACCAATAGACATTTCCGTTAGAGCCCTCGCATAGCATTCGGGAATCTCGCATGCCCCTCTAAATCGACCAATGCTGGCGCTCAATGAAAATCCGAGCGCTACCACCGTTCGAGCGCCAGCATTGGTCGAGTTAGAGGGGCACGGGGGAGAATGCTCCAGTCAACACCTCCCCTATATAAGTTATTTGTCCGATTCTCGCACAACCGTAGTCTGCCTCGTCGAATCAAACAACGGTCCCAGATTCCGACTTCCGTTCCGTAGAGACCCAAAAGCTAGATGGAGGCTCGCAAGAAAGAGAGTCGGCGCATAGCAATCGGGTTTCTCGAACGTTTAGGGACCGAGCTCACTTGCGGATAGGGCAAAATCCGCCAAGCAACCCAAAAGCTAGACGGGGGCTCGAATCGAATCGCCTAGGCGGCCACAACAACGACGTGTTGGATCGACTACCAGTGCCAAACCATTCAGCAAGACTAGTCTGTGTCGAGGCCGGATAGAGATTCTCAGAGAGCGCCCGCATAGCATTTAGGAGACCTGCCGCGTCCCTCACACTCGACAAATGGTGGTGCACGTTTATAAATCCGAGCGATCCCAACCCTTTCAAGCACCAACATCGGTCGAGATAGAGGGGCACGGAGGGGGCTGCGTGAGACAACACAGTCCCCTATATAAGTTATTTGTCCGATTCTCACACATCCGAAGAATGGTCATCAAATCGGACAACAGCCCAAACTTCCGACTTCCGTCCCAGAAAGCCCAAGAGCTATCTAAAACGTTCATGGCCGGAACTCGATCGCGGCTATACCAGTCCGCCAAGCAACCCAAAAGCTAGACTGGAGCTCTAGTCGAATCACCTCTGTGGCCATTGCAAGGACGTGTTGGAGCGACTACCATTGCCGAACCATTCCGCAGGTCGAGTCCATACCAAGGCCGCATAGAGATTCACGATGAGCTCCTGCATAGCAATCAGGAGACTTGCCGTGTCCATCACAATCGATAAATCCTGGTGCAAGATTTTTGCATCCGAGCGCTCCAACCAGTCGAGCACCAGCATCAATCGACATAAACGGGCACGGGGGGAGGATGCTCGAGAACACTACCTCCCCTATATAAGTTATTTGTCCGATTCTCAAGCAGCCGAAGTCTGGTCATCGAATCGGGTCAAAGACCACAACTTCCGACTTTACCCACAATGCAAGTCATCGAATCGAACATCGGCCCCCGAGTCGGACTCCATGCGTATGTCAGGTCATCGGACCCAAATTCCGCCTTCCTGCGCATGGCGGGCCATCAATATCAACTCGGTCATCGAACCCAAACTCCGCCTTTTTGCGTATGGCACGCCTTCAAATCGGTCATCGGACCCAAATTCCGCCTTCCTGTGCATGGCGGGCCATCAACATCAACTCGGTCATCGGACCCAAATTCCGCCTTTCTGCGCATGGCACGCCATCAACTCGGTCATCGGACCCAAATTCCGCCTTCCTGCGCATGGCAGGTCATCGGACACAAATTCAGACCTCGCCAATATGCCTACGTATCGAATCGGTCATCGGACCCAACTTCCGACTTCATCCATACTGTAGGGTCTTTGAGGTTGGCGCGGTGCGCTCAACCCAGGGAGTCGACCCATCGAAGCATACACCTCCCCTATATAAGCTATTTGTCCGATTCCCACACCTGTGTAGTTTGCACCTCTGACCAGGACATCGACCCCAACTTCCGAACTCGACTGCAACGACGGCACCAGCGCCTTGGTGCGCACCTTGCGACGCACAGTCCCAACATTCGCCTTCCTGCACATGGCAGGTCATCGGACCCAAATTCCGACCTCGCGAGTATGCCTACATATCGAATCGGTCATCGGACCCAACTTCCGACTTCATCCATACCGTAGGGTCTTTGAGGTTGGCGCGGTGCGCTCAACCCGGGGAGTCGACCCAACGAAGCATACACCTCCCCTATATAAGCTATTTGTCCGATTCCCACACCTGTGTAGTTTGCACCTCCGATCAAGACATCGACCCCAACTTCCGAACTCGCCTCCAACGACCGAACCAGCGCCTTGGTGCGCACCTTGCAACGCACAGTGCCAACATTCGCCTTCCTGCACGTGGCAGGTCATCGGACCCAAATTCCGACCTCGCGAGTATGCCTACATATCGAATCGGTCATCGGACCCAACTTCCGACTTCATCCATACCGTAGGGTCTTTGAGGTTGGCGCGGTGCGCTCAACCCGGGGAGTCGACCCAACGAAGCATACACCTCCCCTATATAAGCTATTTGTCCGATTCCCACACCTGTGTAGCTTGCACCTCCGATCAGGACATCGACCCCAACTTCCGAACTCGACTAAAAAGACCGCACCAGCGCCTTGGTGTGCACCTTGCAACGCACAGTGTCAACATTCGCCTTCCTGCACATGGCAGGTCATCGGACCCAAATTCCGACCTCATGAGCATACCTACTAATCGAATTGGTCATCGGACCCAACTTCCGACTTCATCCATACCGTAGGGTCTTTGAGGTTGGCGCGGTGCGCTCAACCTGGGGAGTCGACCCATCGAAGCATACACCTCCCCTATATAAGCTATTTGTCCGATTCCGACACCTGTGTAGTTTGCACCTCCGCTCAGGACATCGACCCCAACTTCCGAACTCGCCTGCAACGACCGAACCAGCGCCTTGGTGCGCACCAAAAGTGCGCACTTTTGGAGGGCACTTTTGTGCGCTCCAAAGGTGCGCACTTTTGGAGGGCACTTTTCTGCGCTCCAAAGGTGCGCACTTTTGGAGGGCACTTTTTGGAGGGCACTTTTCTGCGCTCCAAAGGTGCGCACTTTTGGAGGGCACTTTTTGGAGGGCACTTTTCTGCGCTCCAAAGGTGCGCACTTTTGGAGGGCACTTTTTGGAGGGCACTTTTCTGCGCTCCAAAGGTGCGCACTTTTGGAGGGCACTTTTTGGAGGGCACTTTTCTGCGCTCCAAAGGTGCGCACTTTTGGAGGGCACTTTTTGGAGGGCACTTTTCTGCGCTCCAAAGGTGCGCACTTTTGGAGGGCACTTTTCTGCGCTCCAAAGGTGCGCACTTTTGGAGGGCACTTTTTGGAGGGCACTTTTCTGCGCTCCAAAGGTGCGCACTTTTGGAGGGCACTTTTCTGCGCTCCAAAGGTGCGCACTTTTGGAGGGCACTTTTTGGAGGGCACTTTTCTGCGCTCCAAAGGTGCGCACTTTTGGAGGGCACTTTTGTGCACTCCAAAGGTGCGCACTTTTGGAGGGCACTTTTCCTGTGCTCCAAAGGTGCACACCTAGGTGAGCACCTTCGACCACACCTTGTAGCACACCAAACTCTGACTTTCGACTTCATCCGCAATGCAGGGTCTTTGAGGTTGGCGCAATGCGCACAACCAGGGGAGTCGACCCATCAAACCCAACACCTCCCCTATATAAGCTATTTGTCTGATTCTCATACATGCGTAGCCTGCAGGAGCAATTAGGACATCGACCCCAACTTTCGGCTTCTAAACGAAAACAAGGTCTTTGAGGTTGGTGTAATGCGAACAACTAGGGGAGTCAACCCATCAAACCCAACACCTCCCCTATATAAGCTATTTGTCTGATTCTCATACATGTGTAGTCTACAGGAGCAATTAGGACATCGACCCCAACTTTTGACTTCTTAACGAAAACAAGGTCTTTGAGGTTGACGTAATGCGCACAACCAGGGGAGTCGACCCATCAAACCCAACACCTCCCCTATATAAGCTATTTGTCCGATTCTCATACATGTGTAGCCTGCAGGAGCCATTAGGACATTGACCCCAACTTTTGACTTCTTAACGAAAACAAGGTCTTTGAGGTTGGCGTAATGCGCACAACCAAGGGAGTTGACCCATCAAACCCAACACCTCCCCTATATAAGCTATTTGTCTGATTCTCATACATGTGTAGCCTGCAACAACGATTAGGACATCCACCCCAACTTCTGAATTCGTCTGCGTTGACCGCACCAAAGGTGCACGCCTTGGTGCTCACCAAAATCCGACTTCCGACTTCTTCTGCTATGCGGGGTCTTTGAGGTTGGCGCAGTGCGCACAACCAGGGGAGTCAACCCACCGAATGCAACACCTCCCCTATATAAGCTATTTGTCTGATTCTCATACATGCGTAGACTGCAGCAATGATTAGGACATCCACCCCAACTTTTGACTTCTTAAACAAGACAGGGTCTTTGAAGTTGGTGCAGTGCACACAACCAGGGGAGTCGACCCATCAAACGCAACACCTCCCCTATATAAAGCTATTTGTCCGATTCTCATACGTGTAGTCTGCAGCAGCGATTAGGACATCGACCCCAACTTCCGAATTCGTTTGCATTGACCGCACCAAAGGTGCACGCCTTGGTGTGCACCCTGGAGTGCACTTTGGTGCTCACCTCGGTGCACACTTTGGTGTGCACCTCGGTGTGCACCAAAGGTGCGCACCTTGGAGCGCACCAAAGGTGTACACTTTGGAGCGCACCACATAGGGTCTTTGAGAGGTTGGCGCAGTGCGCACACCAAGGTGGGTGTTGAGGTGCGTGCCGAGGTGGGTGGGTGCTAGGGTGCGCTCCATGGTGGGTGCCAGGGTGGGTGCGTGCTAGGGTGGATTCCAAAGAGGGTCATAGGGTGGGTGCCAAGGTGGGTTGGTGATATAGTGGGTTCAAAGGTGGGTACTAGGGTGGGTTCCAAGGTGGGTCACAAGTTGGGTGCCAGGATGCGTGGGTGTTAGGTTGGGTGCCAAGGTGGGCTCCTGCGTGGGTGGGTGCTAGGGTGGGTTTCAAGGTGGACGCGAGGGCGGGTGCCAAGGTGGGTAACAAGTTGGGTGTTAGGATGGGTGAGTGCTAGAGTGGGTGCCAAGGTGGGTGGGTGCTAAGGTGGATGCCAAGGTGGTTCACAGGGTGGGTGGGTTCTAGGGTGAGTTCCAAGGTGGGTCACAGGTTCAGTGCTAGGGTGGGTGTCAAGGCGGGTGTCGAGGTGCCTGGGTGCTAGGGTGTGGATGCCAATGTGGGTCATAGGGTGGGTACTAGGGTGGGCTGCAATGTGGGTGCCAAGGTGGGTAACATGCTCGGTGGGTTCTAAATTGGGTGCCAGGGTGGGTGTGCACCCACCTTGCCCGAGGTGGGTGCCAAGGTGCCAGTGTGGGTGGGTGCTAAGGTGGATGCCAAGGTGGGTGAGAAGGTGGGTGATAGGTTGAGTGGTAGGATGGGTGGGTGCCAAGATGGGTCACAGGGTGGGTGCAAGGGTGGGTAGGTGCTAGGGTTGGTGTCAGGGTGGGTGGGTGCTAGGTTGGGTTCCAAGGTGGGTGCGAGGGTGAGTGTCAAGGTGGGTCACAGGTTAGGTGCTAGGATGGGTGAGTGCTAGGGTGCAAAGGTGCCAGGGTGGGTGCTAGGATGGGTCGATGCTAGGGTGAGTGGCAAGGTGGGTCCACAAGTGTCAAGGTGGGTGCCGAGGTGGGTGCCAAGTCGGCGACTGCTATGGTGGATGCCAAGGTGGGTCACGGGGTGGGTGCCAAGTTGCTAGGTTGGGTTCCAAGGTGGGTGCCAACGTGGGTGCTAGGGTGCGTGGGTTAAAGGGTGTGTCACAACGTGGGTGCCAGGATGGGTGCGCACCCACACTGGCCAAGACGGGTGCGGGTGCAAGGTTGGGTTCCAAGCCCGGTCACAGGCTGGGTGCTAGGATGGGTGGGTGCCAAGGTGGGCACCAGGGTGGGTGCACCCACCCTGGCCAAGGTGGGTCACGGGGTGGGTC
The DNA here is from genome assembly GCF_030272615.1 of Cryptomeria japonica. Taxonomy (NCBI): domain Eukaryota; kingdom Viridiplantae; phylum Streptophyta; class Pinopsida; order Cupressales; family Cupressaceae; genus Cryptomeria; species Cryptomeria japonica. Next base: position 340,103 of record NW_026728962.1, on the reverse strand, counting down.
CTAGGGTGGGTAACGGGGTGGGTACTAAGGTGCGTGCCAAGGTGGGTCATAGGGTGGGTGCCAAGGTGGGCACCAGGGTGGGTGTGCACCAACCCTAGCCAGGGTAGGTCACGGGGTGGTTGTCGGGGTGGGCGTCAAGGAGCCAAGGTGGGTGGCAAGTAGCCAAGTTGCGTGCCAAGGTGGGTGTCGGGGTGGGTGCCAAGGATCCAAGGTGGGTGCCAAGGAACCAAGGTGGGTGTCTGGGTGGGTGCCGAGGTGGGAGCCAGGGTGGGTCCCAAGGTGAGTGCAAAGGTGGGTGCCAGGGTCAAGGTGAGTGCCAATGTGGGTTCCAAGGTGCCAGGGTCAGGGTGAGTGCCAATGTGGGTTCAAAGGTGCTAAGTTGGGTGCGAGGTTGGGTGCGAGGGTGGGTGGGTGCCAAGGTGTGCTAGGTGGAAGCCCGGGTGGGTCGGCATCCCATGGGTGTCGAGTTGGGTGCCTGATGGGTGCTTCTTGTCAAGTTTTAGTCGTCGGGACTCATTTCGAGCCTTAGAGGTCGTTTCTTGTCCGGTTGCCCTGTCTTCGACCTGGGAACCCAATTTTGGTCCTCGGGTCCCATTTTTTTTTGTCTCGCATCCCACTTTTGGCCTGTGGCCTTTTCGGGGTCGATTCTCGTTTTGGGCATCAGAGCATGTTTCTTCTCCTAAAACCCAATATTTGTTTATTAAGTCTCGGAACACATTTTTGTTCTCGTGGACCCATCATGGGTCTTGGAACGCATTTGTGGTCCTTGGGTCCCATTTTGCATCCCGAAACTTGTGTTTTGGTGCTTGATCCCTATTTTGGGTGCCCACCTTGCACCAAGTGCGCACCCGGGGCAAACCGAGCGCCTTGGTGCACCAGGGCAAGATCGAGCGTGCACCCGAGGCGCCCCGAACATGCACCAAGGTGCACTCGGCCCACATGTGAGCGCAGGTCGTTGCGCCCGAGGTGGTGTGTGGGCACCGCGTTGCAGACGGGACACTGCACGCACACGACGCCCCCTCCAGGTGCACGCACGTAGGCCGGGCCGGGTGCACACCCGACGCCCTAGCAAGGTGCGCGCACCCGGGCAGGGCTCACACTTGGCGAACGGGGCGCACTTCGCGAGGGAGGGTGTGCACCTCGACGGGGGTGGGTGGCCGGGGTGGATTCGCACGTGGGTCGCGGTTTGCTAAGTACACACTGCGACAAGCTCATAACGGGTGCGATCATACCAGCGTTAGTGCACCGGATCCCATCAGAACTCCGCAGTTAAGCGCGCTTGGGCCGGAGTAGTACTGGGATGGGTGACCTCCCGGGAAGTCCCGGTGTTGCACCCTTTTTTAGTTTTTCGCCGGGCGTCGCAATGCTATTTGAATAAACCTTTTGCCCGTTTGCGTTCTCGTCGGGGCCGGGCCGGGCCGGGGTGCGCTGCCCGCACTACCGCGCGCGCGGGGGGCGACACCGAGCGCGCACCCGAGGCGCCCCGAGCACACAGGCCACGGTGCAACCCGGGCGTTGTGCGCGCACCCCGGTGCGCCCGAGGTGCTGCGCGCGCACCCAGGTGAAATCGGTGTGCACCTCGGCCAGTGCGCGCTCGGTCGAGTCGCGCACGTTGGCCAAGGTGCACGGTGATGTTTCTTACTCTAAGGTTCCGCACCAGACGCCCGGGACAGGTGAGCGAAGCTGGGCGGGGCCGGGTGCGCGGCCGGGGCAGGTGCACGCAGCTGGAGAGAGCTTTGGAGCACACTTCGGAGCGCACCAATGATGCGCTCCATTCAAAAGTTTCCTGAAAAGGCAAAAAAAGTTGAGATTATAGAATTTCCCACTTGAGAGATTGTAAAAAAAAAAAATTTAAAATGAAGGAAACGCGGGTGCCAAGGTGTGCGCAGCCCAGCCAAGGTGTGCGCACCAAGGCGCCCACCCTGGCGAAGGTGCACGCAAGGTGCGCACCCGAGGCAAACCGGACAATTAACCCAACTTTCGACTTCGCGCGCACCTTGGAGCGCACTTCGGAGCGCTCCTTGGTGCGCACCAATCTTGGGCACCTCGGAGTGCACCATGGCGCCCACCAAGGTGCGCACCCGGGGCAAACCGAGCTCCGACTTCGTGCGCACCTTGGAGCGCACGAAAGGTGCGCACCATGGCGCCCACCAAGGTGCGCAGCCCAGCCAAGGCGTGCGCATCAAGGTGCGCACCCTGGCGAAGGTGCGCACCCGGGGCAAACCGAGCTCCGACTTCGTGCGCACCTTGGAGCGCACAAAAGGTGCGCAACCCAGCCAAGGTGTGCGCACCCCGGTCAAACCGAGCTCCGAATCGTGCGCACCAGAGGTGCACGCCATCGTGCGCACCTTGGAGCACACTTCGGAGCCCTCCTTGGTGCGCGCCGATGTTGCGCACCTCGGAGCGCACCCGGGGAAAACAATGCAATTAACCCGACTTTCGACTTCGTGGGCACCTCGGAGCGCTCTCGGGTTCGCACCTCGGAGCACACCGAGGTGCGCACCTTTGATGCGCTGCCTTCACCAATTTCCAGAAAAGGCAAGAAAACATTGAGAAGGTGTGCGCACCGAGGTGCCCACCCTGGCGAAGGTGCACGCGAGGTGCGCACCCGGGGCAAACCGGGCTCCGACTTCGTGCACGCCGCACCTTGGAGCACACTTCGGAGCGCTCCTTGGTGCGCACCAGGGCGCGCAACCCAGCCGAGGTGCCCACCCCGGCGAAGGTGCACGCGAGGTGCGCACCCGGGGCAAACCGGGCTCCGACTTCGTGCACGCCATGGTGCCCACCGCGGCGAAGGTGCACGCGAGGTGCGCACCCGGGGCAAACCGGGCTCCGACTTCGTGCACGCCGCACCTTGGAGCACACTTCGGAGCGCTCCTTGGTGCGCACCATGGTGCCCACCAGGGCGCGCAACCCCGCCGAAGGTGCACGCGAGGTGCGCACCCGGGGCAAACCGGGCTCCGACTTCGTGCACGCCGCACCTTGGAGCACACTTCGGAGCGCTCCTTGGTGCGCACCATGGTGCCCACCAGGGCGCGCAACCCCGCCGAAGGTGCACGCGAGGTGCGCACCCGGGGCAAACCGGGCTCCGACTTCGTGCACGCCATGGTGCGCACCGCGGCGAAGGTGCGCACCCGGGGCAAACCGGGCTCCGACTTCGTGCACGCCGCACCTTGGAGCACACTTCGGAGCGCTCCTTGGTGCGCACCAGGGCGCGCAACCCAGCCGAGGTGCCCACCCCGGCGAAGGTGCACGCGAGGTGCGTACCCGGGGCAAACCGGGCTCCGACTTCGTGCACGCCGCACCTTGGAGCACACTTCGGAGCGCTCCTTGGTGCGCACCATGGTGCCCACCAGGCCGCGCAACCCAGCCAAGGTGTGCGCACCAAGGTGCACGCGAGGTGCGCACCCGGGGCAAACCGGGGTCCGACTTCGTGCACGCCGCACCTTGGAGCACACATCGGGGCGCTCCCGGGTTCGCACCGGCGTTGCGCACCGTGGTGGGCACCTCGGAGCACACCAAGGTGGGCAGCGAGGTGCGCACCTTTGATGCGATGCCTTCACTAATTTCCATAAAAGGCAAAAAAAAAACGAGATTTTAAAATTTCCGTTTTGAAAGATAGTGAGAAAAAGGGAATGCTGGTGCCATCTTGAGCCCGCCCTGGTGCGCAGCCCAGCCAAGGTGTGCGCACCAAGGTGCCCACCCTGGCGAAGGTGCGCGCCCGGGCAATTAACCCAACTTCCAACTTCGCGCGCGCCAGGGTGGGAGCGCACCCAACAACCGGGCCTGGGAAGAGCCAATGCGAGAAACCCCACCAAACGCTCTGACAAAAAAAGAGGGGGCGCTCCAGTAACCCCGCTTCGGAGCGCACCCTGGGCAAACCCAGCCAAGGTGCCCACCCCGGCCAAGGTGCAGGCGAGGTGCGCACCCGGGGCAAACCGGGCTCCGACAACGTGCACGCCGCACCTTGGAGCACACTTCGTAGCGCTCCCGGGTGCGCACCTCAGAGCACACCAAGGTGGGCAGCGAGGTGCGCACCTTTGATGCGCTGCCTTCACTAATTTCCAGAAAAGGCAAAAAAAAAAGGAGATTTTAAAATTTCCGTTTTGAAAGATAGTGAAAAAAACGGAACGCGCGTGCCATCTTGAGCCCGCCCTGGTGCGCAGCCCAGGTAAGGTGCCCACCCTGGCAAAGGTGCGCACCCGGGCAATTAACCCTACTTCCGACTTCGTGCGCGCCAGGGTGGCAACCGGGCCTCGGAAGAGCCAATGCGAGAAACCCCACCAAACGCTCCGACAAAAAAAGAGGCGGCGCTCCAATAACCCCGCTTCGGAGCGCAGCCGGGGCAAACCCAGCCAAGGTGCCCACCCCGACGAAGGTGCACGCGAGGTGCGCACCCGGGGCAAACCGGGCTCCGACAACGTGCACGCAGCACCTTGGAGCACACTTCGAAGCACTCCCGGGTGCCCACCGGCGTTGCGCACCGTGGTGGGCAGCGAGGTGCGCACCTTTGATGCGCTGCCTTCACTAATTTCCAGAAAAAGGCAAAAAAAAATGAGATTTTAAAATTTCCGTTTTGAAAGATAGTGAAAAAAAAGGAACGCGGGTGCCATCTTGAGCCCGCCCTGGTGCGCAGCCCAGGCAAGGCATGCGCACCAAGGTGCCCACCCGAGGTGCACACCCGGGGCAAACCGGGCTCCGACTTCGTGCAGGCCGCACCTTGGAGCACACTTCGGAGCGCTCCTTGGTGCGCACCATGGTGCCCACCAGGGCGCGCAACCCAGCCAAGGTCTGCACACCAAGGTGCCCACCCCGGCGAAGGTGCACGCGAGGTGCGCACCCGGGGCAAACCGGGCTCCGACTTCGTGCACGCCATGGTGCCCACCGCGGCGAAGGTGCACGCGAGGTGCGCACCCGGGGCAAACCGGGCTCCGACTTCGTGCACGCCGCACCTTGGAGCACACTTCGGAGCGCTCCTTGGTGCGCACCATGGTGCCCACCAGGGCGCGCAACCCAGCCAAGGTGTGCGCACCAAGGTGCACGCGAGGTGCGCACCCGGGGCAAACCGGGGTCCGACTTCGTGCACGCCGCACCTTGGAGCAC
>NW_026728962.1:310000-325000 GCF_030272615.1 Cryptomeria japonica | reverse complement strand
GCGGTCTAAGAATCGGGCGCACTTGGGGCGACTACCAGTGCCAACCCCTTATCCCGCGGTGCGTCCGACACACAGAAATTTCCAAGGCGGCCAAGGAGCCTCCCCGCATAGCAATCGGGGTGTGAGGTTACGGATGCAGCATTGATAGCAATCGAGGTGTGAGGCGAAGGATACAGAAGTGAGAGCCGAGGGATGTAGCAGAGATAGCAATCGGGGTGTGTGATGCAGAAGAGATAGCAATCGAGGTGTGCGGTGGGAAGGGCCCAGCAGCCAGAATGCATGAAGCGACGGATGAAGCAGTGATGACAACCGGGCTGTGAGGAGAGGAGGGATGCAGCCAAGAAAGCAATCAGGGCTCGAGGCAAGGGATGCATCAAGGATAGCAATCATGTTGTGAGGCGAGATTCCAAAGGCTAAACGTGAGAGGCTGCAGGGTCGACTCAGAGAGGTCTATGCATGTGAGAGGCTGAAAGCAAGGTCGACTCGGAGCGGTCTATGCATCGGGCGCGCTTGGGGCGACTACCAGTGCCAACCCCTTATCCCGCGACGCGTCCGACAAAGAGAACGTTCCAAGGCGGCAGAGGAGGTTACCAGCCGAAGGATGCAGTAGCAATAACAGGTATAGTTCCGCGGCGGCCGAGAAGACTCACCGCATAGGAATCGGGATGCGAGGCGAGGGATGCGGCGGGAAGGCCCCGACGGCTAAACGGAAGAGGCTGCAGGGCCGCCTCCGAATGGTCCAAGCATCGGATGCGATTGGGACGACTACCAGTGCCAACCCCTTATCCCGCGATGCGTCCGATACACAGATAGTTCCAAGGCGGCCGAGGAGCCTCACCGCATATCAATCGGGGTGCGAGGCGAGGGATGGGGCGGGAAGGCCCCAACGGCTAGACGGAAGAGGCTTCAGGGCCACCTCGGAATGGTCCAAGCATCGGACGCGCTTGGGGCGACTGCCAGTGCCAACCCCTTATCCCGCGATGCGTCCGATACACAGATGGTTCCAAGGCGGCCGAGGAGCCTCACCGCATAGCAATCGGGGGTGCGAGGCGAGGGATGGGGCGGGAAGGCCCCAACGGCTAGACGGAAGAGGCTTCAGGGCCGCCTAGGAATGGTCCAAGCATCGGACACGCTTGGGGCGACTACCAGTGACAGCCCCCTATCCCGCGATGCGTCCGATACGAAGATGGTTCCAAGGCGGCCGAGGAGCCTCACCGCATAGCAATCGGGGTGCGAGGTGGGGGATGCGGCGAGATGGCCCCAACGGCTAGACGGAAGAGGCCACAGGGCCGCGTCGGAATAGTCCAAGCATCGGACGCGCTTGGGGCGACTACCAGTGACAACCCCTTATCCCGCGATGCGTCCGATACGAAGATAGTTCCAAGGCGGCCGAGGAGCCTCACCGCATAGCAATCGGGGTGCGAGGTGGGGGATGCGGCGAGATGGCCCCAACGGCTAGACGGAAGAGGCTGCAGGGCCGCCTCGGAATAGTCCAAGCATCGGACGCGCTTGGGGCCACTACCAGTGACAACCCCTTATCCCGCAATGCGTCCGATACGAAGATAGTTCCAAGGCGGCCGAAGAGCCTCACCGCATAGCAATCGGGGTGCGAGGTGGGGGATGCGGCGAGATGGCCCCAACGGCTAGACGGAAGAGGCCACAGGGCCGCCTCGGAATAGTCCAAGCATCGGACGCGCTTGGGGCGACTACCAGTGACAACCCCTTATCCCGCGATGCGTCCGATACGAAGATAGTTCCCAGGCGGCCGAGGAGCCTCACCGCATAGCAATCGGGGTGCGAGGCGAGGGATGCGGCGAGATGGCCCCAAAGGCTAGACGGAAGAGGCTGCAGGGCTGCCTCGGAATAGTCCAAGCATCGGACGCGCTTGGGGCGACTACCACTGCCAACCCCTTATCCCGCGATGCGTCCGATACACAGATAGTTCCGAGGCGGCCGAGGAGGTGGGGGATGCAGCGAGATGGCCCCAACGGCTAGACGGAAGAGGCTGCAGGGCCGCCTCGGAATAGTCCAAGCATCGGACGCGCTTGGGGCGACTACCAGTGACAACCCCTTATCCCGCGATGCGTCCGATACACAGATAGTTCCGAGGCGGCCAAGGAGCCTCACCGCATAGCAATCGTGGTGCGAGGTGGGGGATGCGGCGAGATGGCCCCAACGGCTAGACGGAAGAGGCTGCAGGGCCACCTCGGAATGGTCCAAGCATCGGATGCGCTTGGGGCGACTACCACTGCCAACCCCTTATCCCGCGATGCGTCCGATACACAGATAGTTCCAAGGCGGCCGAGGAGCCTCACAGCATAGCAATCGGGGTGCGAGGCGAGGGATGCGGCGAGAAAGCCCCAACGGCTAGAGGGAAGAGGCTTCAGGTCCGCCTCGGAATGGTCCAAGCATCGGACGCGCTTGGGGCGACTACCAGTGACAACCCCTTATCCCGCGACGCGTCCGATACACAGATAGTTCCAAGGCGGCCGAGGAGCCTCACCGCATAGCAATCGGGGTGCGAGGCGAGGGATGCGGCGAGAAGGACCCAACGGCTACACGGAAGAGGCTTCGGGGCCGCCTCGGAATGGTCCAAGCATCGGACGCGCTTGGGGCGACTACCAGTGACAACCCCTTATCCCGCGACGCGTCCGATACACAGATAGTTCCAAGGCGGCCGAGGAGCCTCACCGCATAGCAATCGGGGTGCGAGGCGAGGGATGCGGCGAGAAGGACCCAACGGCTACACGGAAGAGGCTTCGGGGCCGCCTCGGAATGGTCCAAGCATCGGACGCGCTTGGGGCGACTACCAGTGACAACCCCTTATCCCGCGACGCGTCCGATACACAGATAGTTCCAAGGCGGCCGAGGAGCCTCACCGCATAGCAATCGGGGTGCGAGGCGAGGGATGCGGCGAGAAGGACCCAACGGCTAGACGGAAGAGGCTTCGGGTCCGCCTCGGAATGGTCCAAGCATCGGACGCGCTTGGGGCGACTACCAGTGACAACCCCTTATCCCACGACGCGTCCGATACACAGATAGTTCCAAGGCGGCCGAGGAGCCTCACCGCATAGCAATCGGGGTGCGAGGCGAGGGATGCGGCGAGAAGGACCCAACGGCTAGACGGAAGAGGCTTCGGGTCCGCCTCGGAATGGTCCAAGCATCGGACGCGCTTGGGGCGACTACCAGTGACAACCCCTTATCCCGCGACGCGTCCGATACACAGATAGTTCCAAGGCGGCCGAGGAGCCTCACCGCATAGCAATCGGGGTGCGAGGCGAGGGATGCGGCGAGAAGGACCCAACGGCTAGACGGAAGAGGCTTCGGGTCCGCCTCGGAATGGTCCAAGCATCGGACGCGCTTGGGGCGACTACCAGTGACAACCCCTTATCCCGCGACGCGTCCGATACACAGATAGTTCCGAGGCGGCCGAGGAGCCTCACCGCATAGCAATCGGGGTGCGAGGCGAAGGATGCGGCGAGAAGGACCCAACGGCTAGACGGAAGAGGCTTCGGGTCCGCCTCGGAATGGTCTAAGCATCGGACGCGCTTGGGGCGACTACCAGTGACAACCCCTTATCCCGCGACGCGTCCGATACACAGATAGTTCCAAGGCGGCCGAGGAGCCTCACCGCATAGCAATCGGGGTGCGAGGCGAGGGATGCGGCGAGAAGGACCCAACGGCTAGACGGAAGAGGCTTCAGGGCCGCCTCGGAATGGTCCAAGCATCGGACGCGCTTGGGGCGACTACCAATGACAACCCCTTATCCCGCGACGCGTCCGATACACAGATAGTTCCGAGGCGGCCGAGGAGCCTCACCGCATAGCAATCGGGGTGCGAGGCGAGGGATGCGGCGAGAAGGACCCAACGGCTAGACGGAAGAGGCTTCAGGGCCGCCTCGGAATGGTCCAAGCATCGGACGCGCTTGGGGCGACTACCAGTGACAACCCCTTATCCCGCGACGCGTCCGATACACAGATAGTTCCGAGGCGGCCGAGGAGCCTCACCGCATAGCAATCGGGGTGCGAGGCGAGGGATGCGGCGAGAAGGACCCAACGGCTAGACGGAAGAGGCTTCAGGGCCGCCTCGGAATGGTCCAAGCATCGGACGCGCTTGGGGCGACTACCGTTGCCAACCCCTTATCCCGCGATGCGTCTGATACACAGATAGTTCCGAGGCGGCCGAGGAGCCTCACCGCATAGCAATCGGGTTGCGAGGCAGATTATTGGGAAGGGAACCCCCTGGGATGCGGCTCAAGCAGTGCCCAAAGGGACTGGAATGCGGAATCACATCGAGAGACCCAAATGCTATACGAGGGCTCAAATCGAATTATCGATTTGGCCACGACATGGACGCATCGGAACGACTACCTTTGCCGAACCACTCGCAATTGCATCCATACCGAAACCAATAGACATTTCCGTTAGAGCCCTCGCATAGCATTCGGGAATCTCGCATGCCCCTCTAAATCGACCAATGCTGGCGCTCAATGAAAATCCGAGCGCTACCACCGTTCGAGCGCCAGCATTGGTCGAGTTAGAGGGGCACGGGGGAGAATGCTCCAGTCAACACCTCCCCTATATAAGTTATTTGTCCGATTCTCGCACAACCGTAGTCTGCCTCGTCGAATCAAACAACGGTCCCAGATTCCGACTTCCGTTCCGTAGAGACCCAAAAGCTAGATGGAGGCTCGCAAGAAAGAGAGTCGGCGCATAGCAATCGGGTTTCTCGAACGTTTAGGGACCGAGCTCACTTGCGGATAGGGCAAAATCCGCCAAGCAACCCAAAAGCTAGACGGGGGCTCGAATCGAATCGCCTAGGCGGCCACAACAACGACGTGTTGGATCGACTACCAGTGCCAAACCATTCAGCAAGACTAGTCTGTGTCGAGGCCGGATAGAGATTCTCAGAGAGCGCCCGCATAGCATTTAGGAGACCTGCCGCGTCCCTCACACTCGACAAATGGTGGTGCACGTTTATAAATCCGAGCGATCCCAACCCTTTCAAGCACCAACATCGGTCGAGATAGAGGGGCACGGAGGGGGCTGCGTGAGACAACACAGTCCCCTATATAAGTTATTTGTCCGATTCTCACACATCCGAAGAATGGTCATCAAATCGGACAACAGCCCAAACTTCCGACTTCCGTCCCAGAAAGCCCAAGAGCTATCTAAAACGTTCATGGCCGGAACTCGATCGCGGCTATACCAGTCCGCCAAGCAACCCAAAAGCTAGACTGGAGCTCTAGTCGAATCACCTCTGTGGCCATTGCAAGGACGTGTTGGAGCGACTACCATTGCCGAACCATTCCGCAGGTCGAGTCCATACCAAGGCCGCATAGAGATTCACGATGAGCTCCTGCATAGCAATCAGGAGACTTGCCGTGTCCATCACAATCGATAAATCCTGGTGCAAGATTTTTGCATCCGAGCGCTCCAACCAGTCGAGCACCAGCATCAATCGACATAAACGGGCACGGGGGGAGGATGCTCGAGAACACTACCTCCCCTATATAAGTTATTTGTCCGATTCTCAAGCAGCCGAAGTCTGGTCATCGAATCGGGTCAAAGACCACAACTTCCGACTTTACCCACAATGCAAGTCATCGAATCGAACATCGGCCCCCGAGTCGGACTCCATGCGTATGTCAGGTCATCGGACCCAAATTCCGCCTTCCTGCGCATGGCGGGCCATCAATATCAACTCGGTCATCGGACCCAAACTCCGCCTTTTTGCGTATGGCACGCCTTCAAATCGGTCATCGGACCCAAATTCCGCCTTCCTGTGCATGGCGGGCCATCAACATCAACTCGGTCATCGGACCCAAATTCCGCCTTTCTGCGCATGGCACGCCATCAACTCGGTCATCGGACCCAAATTCCGCCTTCCTGCGCATGGCAGGTCATCGGACACAAATTCAGACCTCGCCAATATGCCTACGTATCGAATCGGTCATCGGACCCAACTTCCGACTTCATCCATACTGTAGGGTCTTTGAGGTTGGCGCGGTGCGCTCAACCCAGGGAGTCGACCCATCGAAGCATACACCTCCCCTATATAAGCTATTTGTCCGATTCCCACACCTGTGTAGTTTGCACCTCTGACCAGGACATCGACCCCAACTTCCGAACTCGACTGCAACGACGGCACCAGCGCCTTGGTGCGCACCTTGCGACGCACAGTCCCAACATTCGCCTTCCTGCACATGGCAGGTCATCGGACCCAAATTCCGACCTCGCGAGTATGCCTACATATCGAATCGGTCATCGGACCCAACTTCCGACTTCATCCATACCGTAGGGTCTTTGAGGTTGGCGCGGTGCGCTCAACCCGGGGAGTCGACCCAACGAAGCATACACCTCCCCTATATAAGCTATTTGTCCGATTCCCACACCTGTGTAGTTTGCACCTCCGATCAAGACATCGACCCCAACTTCCGAACTCGCCTCCAACGACCGAACCAGCGCCTTGGTGCGCACCTTGCAACGCACAGTGCCAACATTCGCCTTCCTGCACGTGGCAGGTCATCGGACCCAAATTCCGACCTCGCGAGTATGCCTACATATCGAATCGGTCATCGGACCCAACTTCCGACTTCATCCATACCGTAGGGTCTTTGAGGTTGGCGCGGTGCGCTCAACCCGGGGAGTCGACCCAACGAAGCATACACCTCCCCTATATAAGCTATTTGTCCGATTCCCACACCTGTGTAGCTTGCACCTCCGATCAGGACATCGACCCCAACTTCCGAACTCGACTAAAAAGACCGCACCAGCGCCTTGGTGTGCACCTTGCAACGCACAGTGTCAACATTCGCCTTCCTGCACATGGCAGGTCATCGGACCCAAATTCCGACCTCATGAGCATACCTACTAATCGAATTGGTCATCGGACCCAACTTCCGACTTCATCCATACCGTAGGGTCTTTGAGGTTGGCGCGGTGCGCTCAACCTGGGGAGTCGACCCATCGAAGCATACACCTCCCCTATATAAGCTATTTGTCCGATTCCGACACCTGTGTAGTTTGCACCTCCGCTCAGGACATCGACCCCAACTTCCGAACTCGCCTGCAACGACCGAACCAGCGCCTTGGTGCGCACCAAAAGTGCGCACTTTTGGAGGGCACTTTTGTGCGCTCCAAAGGTGCGCACTTTTGGAGGGCACTTTTCTGCGCTCCAAAGGTGCGCACTTTTGGAGGGCACTTTTTGGAGGGCACTTTTCTGCGCTCCAAAGGTGCGCACTTTTGGAGGGCACTTTTTGGAGGGCACTTTTCTGCGCTCCAAAGGTGCGCACTTTTGGAGGGCACTTTTTGGAGGGCACTTTTCTGCGCTCCAAAGGTGCGCACTTTTGGAGGGCACTTTTTGGAGGGCACTTTTCTGCGCTCCAAAGGTGCGCACTTTTGGAGGGCACTTTTTGGAGGGCACTTTTCTGCGCTCCAAAGGTGCGCACTTTTGGAGGGCACTTTTCTGCGCTCCAAAGGTGCGCACTTTTGGAGGGCACTTTTTGGAGGGCACTTTTCTGCGCTCCAAAGGTGCGCACTTTTGGAGGGCACTTTTCTGCGCTCCAAAGGTGCGCACTTTTGGAGGGCACTTTTTGGAGGGCACTTTTCTGCGCTCCAAAGGTGCGCACTTTTGGAGGGCACTTTTGTGCACTCCAAAGGTGCGCACTTTTGGAGGGCACTTTTCCTGTGCTCCAAAGGTGCACACCTAGGTGAGCACCTTCGACCACACCTTGTAGCACACCAAACTCTGACTTTCGACTTCATCCGCAATGCAGGGTCTTTGAGGTTGGCGCAATGCGCACAACCAGGGGAGTCGACCCATCAAACCCAACACCTCCCCTATATAAGCTATTTGTCTGATTCTCATACATGCGTAGCCTGCAGGAGCAATTAGGACATCGACCCCAACTTTCGGCTTCTAAACGAAAACAAGGTCTTTGAGGTTGGTGTAATGCGAACAACTAGGGGAGTCAACCCATCAAACCCAACACCTCCCCTATATAAGCTATTTGTCTGATTCTCATACATGTGTAGTCTACAGGAGCAATTAGGACATCGACCCCAACTTTTGACTTCTTAACGAAAACAAGGTCTTTGAGGTTGACGTAATGCGCACAACCAGGGGAGTCGACCCATCAAACCCAACACCTCCCCTATATAAGCTATTTGTCCGATTCTCATACATGTGTAGCCTGCAGGAGCCATTAGGACATTGACCCCAACTTTTGACTTCTTAACGAAAACAAGGTCTTTGAGGTTGGCGTAATGCGCACAACCAAGGGAGTTGACCCATCAAACCCAACACCTCCCCTATATAAGCTATTTGTCTGATTCTCATACATGTGTAGCCTGCAACAACGATTAGGACATCCACCCCAACTTCTGAATTCGTCTGCGTTGACCGCACCAAAGGTGCACGCCTTGGTGCTCACCAAAATCCGACTTCCGACTTCTTCTGCTATGCGGGGTCTTTGAGGTTGGCGCAGTGCGCACAACCAGGGGAGTCAACCCACCGAATGCAACACCTCCCCTATATAAGCTATTTGTCTGATTCTCATACATGCGTAGACTGCAGCAATGATTAGGACATCCACCCCAACTTTTGACTTCTTAAACAAGACAGGGTCTTTGAAGTTGGTGCAGTGCACACAACCAGGGGAGTCGACCCATCAAACGCAACACCTCCCCTATATAAAGCTATTTGTCCGATTCTCATACGTGTAGTCTGCAGCAGCGATTAGGACATCGACCCCAACTTCCGAATTCGTTTGCATTGACCGCACCAAAGGTGCACGCCTTGGTGTGCACCCTGGAGTGCACTTTGGTGCTCACCTCGGTGCACACTTTGGTGTGCACCTCGGTGTGCACCAAAGGTGCGCACCTTGGAGCGCACCAAAGGTGTACACTTTGGAGCGCACCACATAGGGTCTTTGAGAGGTTGGCGCAGTGCGCACACCAAGGTGGGTGTTGAGGTGCGTGCCGAGGTGGGTGGGTGCTAGGGTGCGCTCCATGGTGGGTGCCAGGGTGGGTGCGTGCTAGGGTGGATTCCAAAGAGGGTCATAGGGTGGGTGCCAAGGTGGGTTGGTGATATAGTGGGTTCAAAGGTGGGTACTAGGGTGGGTTCCAAGGTGGGTCACAAGTTGGGTGCCAGGATGCGTGGGTGTTAGGTTGGGTGCCAAGGTGGGCTCCTGCGTGGGTGGGTGCTAGGGTGGGTTTCAAGGTGGACGCGAGGGCGGGTGCCAAGGTGGGTAACAAGTTGGGTGTTAGGATGGGTGAGTGCTAGAGTGGGTGCCAAGGTGGGTGGGTGCTAAGGTGGATGCCAAGGTGGTTCACAGGGTGGGTGGGTTCTAGGGTGAGTTCCAAGGTGGGTCACAGGTTCAGTGCTAGGGTGGGTGTCAAGGCGGGTGTCGAGGTGCCTGGGTGCTAGGGTGTGGATGCCAATGTGGGTCATAGGGTGGGTACTAGGGTGGGCTGCAATGTGGGTGCCAAGGTGGGTAACATGCTCGGTGGGTTCTAAATTGGGTGCCAGGGTGGGTGTGCACCCACCTTGCCCGAGGTGGGTGCCAAGGTGCCAGTGTGGGTGGGTGCTAAGGTGGATGCCAAGGTGGGTGAGAAGGTGGGTGATAGGTTGAGTGGTAGGATGGGTGGGTGCCAAGATGGGTCACAGGGTGGGTGCAAGGGTGGGTAGGTGCTAGGGTTGGTGTCAGGGTGGGTGGGTGCTAGGTTGGGTTCCAAGGTGGGTGCGAGGGTGAGTGTCAAGGTGGGTCACAGGTTAGGTGCTAGGATGGGTGAGTGCTAGGGTGCAAAGGTGCCAGGGTGGGTGCTAGGATGGGTCGATGCTAGGGTGAGTGGCAAGGTGGGTCCACAAGTGTCAAGGTGGGTGCCGAGGTGGGTGCCAAGTCGGCGACTGCTATGGTGGATGCCAAGGTGGGTCACGGGGTGGGTGCCAAGTTGCTAGGTTGGGTTCCAAGGTGGGTGCCAACGTGGGTGCTAGGGTGCGTGGGTTAAAGGGTGTGTCACAACGTGGGTGCCAGGATGGGTGCGCACCCACACTGGCCAAGACGGGTGCGGGTGCAAGGTTGGGTTCCAAGCCCGGTCACAGGCTGGGTGCTAGGATGGGTGGGTGCCAAGGTGGGCACCAGGGTGGGTGCACCCACCCTGGCCAAGGTGGGTCACGGGGTGGGTCCTAGGGTGGGTAACGGGGTGGGTACTAAGGTGCGTGCCAAGGTGGGTCATAGGGTGGGTGCCAAGGTGGGCACCAGGGTGGGTGTGCACCAACCCTAGCCAGGGTAGGTCACGGGGTGGTTGTCGGGGTGGGCGTCAAGGAGCCAAGGTGGGTGGCAAGTAGCCAAGTTGCGTGCCAAGGTGGGTGTCGGGGTGGGTGCCAAGGATCCAAGGTGGGTGCCAAGGAACCAAGGTGGGTGTCTGGGTGGGTGCCGAGGTGGGAGCCAGGGTGGGTCCCAAGGTGAGTGCAAAGGTGGGTGCCAGGGTCAAGGTGAGTGCCAATGTGGGTTCCAAGGTGCCAGGGTCAGGGTGAGTGCCAATGTGGGTTCAAAGGTGCTAAGTTGGGTGCGAGGTTGGGTGCGAGGGTGGGTGGGTGCCAAGGTGTGCTAGGTGGAAGCCCGGGTGGGTCGGCATCCCATGGGTGTCGAGTTGGGTGCCTGATGGGTGCTTCTTGTCAAGTTTTAGTCGTCGGGACTCATTTCGAGCCTTAGAGGTCGTTTCTTGTCCGGTTGCCCTGTCTTCGACCTGGGAACCCAATTTTGGTCCTCGGGTCCCATTTTTTTTTGTCTCGCATCCCACTTTTGGCCTGTGGCCTTTTCGGGGTCGATTCTCGTTTTGGGCATCAGAGCATGTTTCTTCTCCTAAAACCCAATATTTGTTTATTAAGTCTCGGAACACATTTTTGTTCTCGTGGACCCATCATGGGTCTTGGAACGCATTTGTGGTCCTTGGGTCCCATTTTGCATCCCGAAACTTGTGTTTTGGTGCTTGATCCCTATTTTGGGTGCCCACCTTGCACCAAGTGCGCACCCGGGGCAAACCGAGCGCCTTGGTGCACCAGGGCAAGATCGAGCGTGCACCCGAGGCGCCCCGAACATGCACCAAGGTGCACTCGGCCCACATGTGAGCGCAGGTCGTTGCGCCCGAGGTGGTGTGTGGGCACCGCGTTGCAGACGGGACACTGCACGCACACGACGCCCCCTCCAGGTGCACGCACGTAGGCCGGGCCGGGTGCACACCCGACGCCCTAGCAAGGTGCGCGCACCCGGGCAGGGCTCACACTTGGCGAACGGGGCGCACTTCGCGAGGGAGGGTGTGCACCTCGACGGGGGTGGGTGGCCGGGGTGGATTCGCACGTGGGTCGCGGTTTGCTAAGTACACACTGCGACAAGCTCATAACGGGTGCGATCATACCAGCGTTAGTGCACCGGATCCCATCAGAACTCCGCAGTTAAGCGCGCTTGGGCCGGAGTAGTACTGGGATGGGTGACCTCCCGGGAAGTCCCGGTGTTGCACCCTTTTTTAGTTTTTCGCCGGGCGTCGCAATGCTATTTGAATAAACCTTTTGCCCGTTTGCGTTCTCGTCGGGGCCGGGCCGGGCCGGGGTGCGCTGCCCGCACTACCGCGCGCGCGGGGGCGACACCGAGCGCGCACCCGAGGCGCCCCGAGCACACAGGCCACGGTGCAACCCGGGCGTTGTGCGCGCACCCCGGTGCGCCCGAGGTGCTGCGCGCGCACCCAGGTGAAATCGGTGTGCACCTCGGCCAGTGCGCGCTCGGTCGAGTCGCGCACGTTGGCCAAGGTGCACGGTGATGTTTCTTACTCTAAGGTTCCGCACCAGACGCCCGGGACAGGTGAGCGAAGCTGGGCGGGGCCGGGTGCGCGGCCGGGGCAGGTGCACGCAGCTGGAGAGAGCTTTGGAGCACACTTCGGAGCGCACCAATGATGCGCTCCATTCAAAAGTTTCCTGAAAAGGCAAAAAAAGTTGAGATTATAGAATTTCCCACTTGAGAGATTGTAAAAAAAAAAAATTTAAAATGAAGGAAACGCGGGTGCCAAGGTGTGCGCAGCCCAGCCAAGGTGTGCGCACCAAGGCGCCCACCCTGGCGAAGGTGCACGCAAGGTGCGCACCCGAGGCAAACCGGACAATTAACCCAACTTTCGACTTCGCGCGCACCTTGGAGCGCACTTCGGAGCGCTCCTTGGTGCGCACCAATCTTGGGCACCTCGGAGTGCACCATGGCGCCCACCAAGGTGCGCACCCGGGGCAAACCGAGCTCCGACTTCGTGCGCACCTTGGAGCGCACGAAAGGTGCGCACCATGGCGCCCACCAAGGTGCGCAGCCCAGCCAAGGCGTGCGCATCAAGGTGCGCACCCTGGCGAAGGTGCGCACCCGGGGCAAACCGAGCTCCGACTTCGTGCGCACCTTGGAGCGCACAAAAGGTGCGCAACCCAGCCAAGGTGTGCGCACCCCGGTCAAACCGAGCTCCGAATCGTGCGCACCAGAGGTGCACGCCATCGTGCGCACCTTGGAGCACACTTCGGAGCCCTCCTTGGTGCGCGCCGATGTTGCGCACCTCGGAGCGCACCCGGGGAAAACAATGCAATTAACCCGACTTTCGACTTCGTGGGCACCTCGGAGCGCTCTCGGGTTCGCACCTCGGAGCACACCGAGGTGCGCACCTTTGATGCGCTGCCTTCACCAATTTCCAGAAAAGGCAAGAAAACATTGAGAAGGTGTGCGCACCGAGGTGCCCACCCTGGCGAAGGTGCACGCGAGGTGCGCACCCGGGGCAAACCGGGCTCCGACTTCGTGCACGCCGCACCTTGGAGCACACTTCGGAGCGCTCCTTGGTGCGCACCAGGGCGCGCAACCCAGCCGAGGTGCCCACCCCGGCGAAGGTGCACGCGAGGTGCGCACCCGGGGCAAACCGGGCTCCGACTTCGTGCACGCCATGGTGCCCACCGCGGCGAAGGTGCACGCGAGGTGCGCACCCGGGGCAAACCGGGCTCCGACTTCGTGCACGCCGCACCTTGGAGCACACTTCGGAGCGCTCCTTGGTGCGCACCATGGTGCCCACCAGGGCGCGCAACCCCGCCGAAGGTGCACGCGAGGTGCGCACCCGGGGCAAACCGGGCTCCGACTTCGTGCACGCCATGGTGCGCACCGCGGCGAAGGTGCGCACCCGGGGCAAACCGGGCTCCGACTTCGTGCACGCCGCACCTTGGAGCACACTTCGGAGCGCTCCTTGGTGCGCACCAGGGCGCGCAACCCAGCCGAGGTGCCCACCCCGGCGAAGGTGCACGCGAGGTGCGTACCCGGGGCAAACCGGGCTCCGACTTCGTGCACGCCGCACCTTGGAGCACACTTCGGAGCGCTCCTTGGTGCGCACCATGGTGCCCACCAGGCCGCGCAACCCAGCCAAGGTGTGCGCACCAAGGTGCACGCGAGGTGCGCACCCGGGGCAAACCGGGGTCCGACTTCGTGCACGCCGCACCTTGGAGCACACATCGGGGCGCTCCCGGGTTCGCACCGGCGTTGCGCACCGTGGTGGGCACCTCGGAGCACACCAAGGTGGGCAGCGAGGTGCGCACCTTTGATGCGATGCCTTCACTAATTTCCATAAAAGGCAAAAAAAAAACGAGATTTTAAAATTTCCGTTTTGAAAGATAGTGAGAAAAAGGGAATGCTGGTGCCATCTTGAGCCCGCCCTGGTGCGCAGCCCAGCCAAGGTGTGCGCACCAAGGTGCCCACCCTGGCGAAGGTGCGCGCCCGGGCAATTAACCCAACTTCCAACTTCGCGCGCGCCAGGGTGGGAGCGCACCCAACAACCGGGCCTGGGAAGAGCCAATGCGAGAAACCCCACCAAACGCTCTGACAAAAAAAGAGGGGGCGCTCCAGTAACCCCGCTTCGGAGCGCACCCTGGGCAAACCCAGCCAAGGTGCCCACCCCGGCCAAGGTGCAGGCGAGGTGCGCACCCGGGGCAAACCGGGCTCCGACAACGTGCACGCCGCACCTTGGAGCACACTTCGTAGCGCTCCCGGGTGCGCACCTCAGAGCACACCAAGGTGGGCAGCGAGGTGCGCACCTTTGATGCGCTGCCTTCACTAATTTCCAGAAAAGGCAAAAAAAAAAGGAGATTTTAAAATTTCCGTTTTGAAAGATAGTGAAAAAAACGGAACGCGCGTGCCATCTTGAGCCCGCCCTGGTGCGCAGCCCAGGTAAGGTGCCCACCCTGGCAAAGGTGCGCACCCGGGCAATTAACCCTACTTCCGACTTCGTGCGCGCCAGGGTGGCAACCGGGCCTCGGAAGAGCCAATGCGAGAAACCCCACCAAACGCTCCGACAAAAAAAGAGGCGGCGCTCCAATAACCCCGCTTCGGAGCGCAGCCGGGGCAAACCCAGCCAAGGTGCCCACCCCGACGAAGGTGCACGCGAGGTGCGCACCCGGGGCAAACCGGGCTCCGACAACGTGCACGCAGCACCTTGGAGCACACTTCGAAGCACTCCCGGGTGCCCACCGGCGTTGCGCACCGTGGTGGGCAGCGAGGTGCGCACCTTTGATGCGCTGCCTTCACTAATTTCCAGAAAAAGGCAAAAAAAAATGAGATTTTAAAATTTCCGTTTTGAAAGATAGTGAAAAAAAAGGAACGCGGGTGCCATCTTGAGCCCGCCCTGGTGCGCAGCCCAGGCAAGGCATGCGCACCAAGGTGCCCACCCGAGGTGCACACCCGGGGCAAACCGGGCTCCGACTTCGTGCAGGCCGCACCTTGGAGCACACTTCGGAGCGCTCCTTGGTGCGCACCATGGTGCCCACCAGGGCGCGCAACCCAGCCAAGGTCTGCACACCAAGGTGCCCACCCCGGCGAAGGTGCACGCGAGGTGCGCACCCGGGGCAAACCGGGCTCCGACTTCGTGCACGCCATGGTGCCCACCGCGGCGAAGGTGCACGCGAGGTGCGCACCCGGGGCAAACCGGGCTCCGACTTCGT
>NW_026728962.1:285000-300000 GCF_030272615.1 Cryptomeria japonica | reverse complement strand
CAAGGCCAGAGATCGGACTGCTACGATTTACCCCAACAATCATCGTGCCACTCTTCGCAGAGAGGTGATAGACGCCAACGAGCC
Source organism: Cryptomeria japonica (assembly GCF_030272615.1). Taxonomy (NCBI): domain Eukaryota; kingdom Viridiplantae; phylum Streptophyta; class Pinopsida; order Cupressales; family Cupressaceae; genus Cryptomeria; species Cryptomeria japonica. The sequence continues at coordinate 299,916 of NW_026728962.1, read as the reverse complement.
CGCGCATAGCAATCGAGGTGTAAAAAGGGCGTTGAAGGCAGGAAGCCTGGACGAAAGAGGCTACGAGGTCACCTCGAAGCGGTCTAAGAATCGGGCGCACTTGGGGCGACTACCAGTGCCAACCCCTTATCCCGCGGTGCGTCCGACACACAGAAATTTCCAAGGCGGCCAAGGAGCCTCCCCGCATAGCAATCGGGGTGTGAGGTTACGGATGCAGCATTGATAGCAATCGAGGTGTGAGGCGAAGGATGCAGAAGTGAGAGCCGAGGGATGTAGCAGAGATAGCAATCGGGGTGTGTGATGCAGAAGAGATAGCAATCGAGGTGTGCGGTGGGAAGGGCCCAGCAGCCAGAATGCATGAAGCGACGGATGAAGCAGTGATGACAACCGGGCTGTGAGGAGAGGAGGGATGCAGCCAAGAAAGCAATCAGGGCTCGAGGCAAGGGATGCATCAAGGATAGCAATCATGTTGTGAGGCGAGATTCCAAAGGCTAAACGTGAGAGGCTGCAGGGTCGACTCAGAGAGGTCTATGCATGTGAGAGGCTGAAAGCAAGGTCGACTCGGAGCGGTCTATGCATCGGGCGCGCTTGGGGCGACTACCAGTGCCAACCCCTTATCCCGCGACGCGTCCGACAAAGAGAACGTTCCAAGGCGGCAGAGGAGGTTACCAGCCGAAGGATGCAGTAGCAATAACAGGTATAGTTCCGCGGCGGCCGAGAAGACTCACCGCATAGGAATCGGGATGCGAGGCGAGGGATGCGGCGGGAAGGCCCCGACGGCTAAACGGAAGAGGCTGCAGGGCCGCCTCGGAATGGTCCAAGCATCGGATGCGATTGGGACGACTACCAGTGCCAACCCCTTATCCCGCGATGCGTCCGATACACAGATAGTTCCAAGGCGGCCGAGGAGCCTCACCGCATATCAATCGGGGTGCGAGGCGAGGGATGGGGCGGGAAGGCCCCAACGGCTAGACGGAAGAGGCTTCAGGGCCACCTCGGAATGGTCCAAGCATCGGACGCGCTTGGGGCGACTGCCAGTGCCAACCCCTTATCCCGCGATGCGTCCGATACACAGATGGTTCCAAGGCGGCCGAGGAGCCTCACCGCATAGCAATCGGGGGTGCGAGGCGAGGGATGGGGCGGGAAGGCCCCAACGGCTAGACGGAAGAGGCTTCAGGGCCGCCTAGGAATGGTCCAAGCATCGGACACGCTTGGGGCGACTACCAGTGACAGCCCCCTATCCCGCGATGCGTCCGATATGAAGATGGTTCCAAGGCGGCCGAGGAGCCTCACCGCATAGCAATCGGGGTGCGAGGTGGGGGATGCGGCAAGATGGCCCCAACGGCTAGACGGAAGAGGCCACAGGGCCGCGTCGGAATAGTCCAAGCATCGGACGCGCTTGGGGCGACTACCAGTGACAACCCCTTATCCCGCGATGCGTCCGATACGAAGATAGTTCCAAGGCGGCCGAGGAGCCTCACCGCATAGCAATCGGGGTGCGAGGTGGGGGATGCGGCGAGATGGCCCCAACGGCTAGACGGAAGAGGCTGCAGGGCCGCCTCGGAATAGTCCAAGCATCGGACGCGCTTGGGGCCACTACCAGTGACAACCCCTTATCCCGCGATGCGTCCGATACGAAGATAGTTCCAAGGCGGCCGAAGAGCCTCACCGCATAGCAATCGGGGTGCGAGGTGGGGGATGCGGCGAGATGGCCCCAACGGCTAGACGGAAGAGGCCACAGGGCCGCCTCGGAATAGTCCAAGCATCGGACGCGCTTGGGGCGACTACCAGTGACAACCCCTTATCCCGCGATGCGTCCGATACGAAGATAGTTCCCAGGCGGCCGAGGAGCCTCACCGCATAGCAATCGGGGTGCGAGGCGAGGGATGCGGCGAGATGGCCCCAAAGGCTAGACGGAAGAGGCTGCAGGGCTGCCTCGGAATAGTCCAAGCATCGGACGCGCTTGGGGCGACTACCACTGCCAACCCCTTATCCCGCGATGCGTCCGATACACAGATAGTTCCGAGGCGGCCGAGGAGGTGGGGGATGCAGCGAGATGGCCCCAACGGCTAGACGGAAGAGGCTGCAGGGCCGCCTCGGAATAGTCCAAGCATCGGACGCGCTTGGGGCGACTACCAGTGACAACCCCTTATCCCGCGATGCGTCCGATACACAGATAGTTCCGAGGCGGCCAAGGAGCCTCACCGCATAGCAATCGTGGTGCGAGGTGGGGGATGCGGCGAGATGGCCCCAACGGCTAGACGGAAGAGGCTGCAGGGCCGCCTCGGAATGGTCCAAGCATCGGATGCGCTTGGGGCGACTACCACTGCCAACCCCTTATCCCGCGATGCGTCCGATACACAGATAGTTCCAAGGCGGCCGAGGAGCCTCACAGCATAGCAATCGGGGTGCGAGGCGAGGGATGCGGCGAGAAAGCCCCAACGGCTAGAGGGAAGAGGCTTCAGGTCCGCCTCGGAATGGTCCAAGCATCGGACGCGCTTGGGGCGACTACCAGTGACAACCCCTTATCCCGCGACGCGTCCGATACACAGATAGTTCCAAGGCGGCCGAGGAGCCTCACCGCATAGCAATCGGGGTGCGAGGCGAGGGATGCGGCGAGAAGGACCCAACGGCTAGACGGAAGAGGCTTCGGGGCCGCCTCGGAATGGTCCAAGCATCGGACGCGCTTGGGGCGACTACCAGTGACAACCCCTTATCCCGCGACGCGTCCGATACACAGATAGTTCCAAGGCGGCCGAGGAGCCTCACCGCATAGCAATCGGGGTGCGAGGCGAGGGATGCGGCGAGAAGGACCCAACGGCTACACGGAAGAGGCTTCGGGGCCGCCTCGGAATGGTCCAAGCATCGGACGCGCTTGGGGCGACTACCAGTGACAACCCCTTATCCCGCGACGCGTCCGATACACAGATAGTTCCAAGGCGGCCGAGGAGCCTCACCGCATAGCAATCGGGGTGCGAGGCGAGGGATGCGGCGAGAAGGACCCAACGGCTAGACGGAAGAGGCTTCGGGTCCGCCTCGGAATGGTCCAAGCATCGGACGCGCTTGGGGCGACTACCAGTGACAACCCCTTATCCCGCGACGCGTCCGATACACAGATAGTTCCGAGGCGGCCGAGGAGCCTCACCGCATAGCAATCGGGGTGCGAGGCGAGGGATGCGGCGAGAAGGACCCAACGGCTAGACGGAAGAGGCTTCGGGTCCGCCTCGGAATGGTCCAAGCATCGGACGCGCTTGGGGCGACTACCAGTGACAACCCCTTATCCCGCGACGCGTCCGATACACAGATAGTTCCAAGGCGGCCGAGGAGCCTCACCGCATAGCAATCGGGGTGCGAGGCGAGGGATGCGGCGAGAAGGACCCAACGGCTAGACGGAAGAGGCTTCGGGTCCGCCTCGGAATGGTCCAAGCATCGGACGCGCTTGGGGCGACTACCAGTGACAACCCCTTATCCCGCGACGCGTCCGATACACAGATAGTTCCGAGGCGGCCGAGGAGCCTCACCGCATAGCAATCGGGGTGCGAGGCGAAGGATGCGGCGAGAAGGACCCAACGGCTAGACGGAAGAGGCTTCGGGTCCGCCTCGGAATGGTCCAAGCATCGGACGCGCTTGGGGCGACTACCAGTGACAACCCCTTATCCCGCGACGCGTCCGATACACAGATAGTTCCGAGGCGGCCGAGGAGCCTCACCGCATAGCAATCGGGGTGCGAGGCGAGGGATGCGGCGAGAAGGACCCAACGGCTAGACGGAAGAGGCTTCAGGGCCGCCTCGGAATGGTCCAAGCATCGGACGCGCTTGGGGCGACTACCAATGACAACCCCTTATCCCGCGACGCGTCCGATACACAGATAGTTCCGAGGCGGCCGAGGAGCCTCACCGCATAGCAATCGGGGTGCGAGGCGAGGGATGCGGCGAGAAGGACCCAACGGCTAGACGGAAGAGGCTTCAGGGCCGCCTCGGAATGGTCCAAGCATCGGACGCGCTTGGGGCGACTACCAGTGACAACCCCTTATCCCGCGACGCGTCCGATACACAGATAGTTCCGAGGCGGCCGAGGAGCCTCACCGCATAGCAATCGGGGTGCGAGGCGAGGGATGCGGCGAGAAGGACCCAACGGCTAGACGGAAGAGGCTTCAGGGCCGCCTCGGAATGGTCCAAGCATCGGACGCGCTTGGGGCGACTACCGTTGCCAACCCCTTATCCCGCGATGCGTCTGATACACAGATAGTTCCGAGGCGGCCGAGGAGCCTCACCGCATAGCAATCGGGTTGCGAGGCAGATTATTGGGAAGGGAACCCCCTGGGATGCGGCTCAAGCAGTGCCCAAAGGGACTGGAATGCGGAATCACATCGAGAGACCCAAATGCTATACGAGGGCTCAAATCGAATTATCGATTTGGCCACGACATGGACGCATCGGAACGACTACCTTTGCCGAACCACTCGCAATTGCATCCATACCGAAACCAATAGACATTTCCGTTAGAGCCCTCGCATAGCATTCGGGAATCTCGCATGCCCCTCTAAATCGACCAATGCTGGCGCTCAATGAAAATCCGAGCGCTACCACCGTTCGAGCGCCAGCATTGGTCGAGTTAGAGGGGCACGGGGGAGAATGCTCCAGTCAACACCTCCCCTATATAAGTTATTTGTCCGATTCTCGCACAACCGTAGTCTGCCTCGTCGAATCAAACAACGGTCCCAGATTCCGACTTCCGTTCCGTAGAGACCCAAAAGCTAGATGGAGGCTCGCAAGAAAGAGAGTCGGCGCATAGCAATCGGGTTTCTCGAACGTTTAGGGACCGAGCTCACTTGCGGATAGGGCAAAATCCGCCAAGCAACCCAAAAGCTAGACGGGGGCTCGAATCGAATCGCCTAGGCGGCCACAACAACGACGTGTTGGATCGACTACCAGTGCCAAACCATTCAGCAAGACTAGTCTGTGTCGAGGCCGGATAGAGATTCTCAGAGAGCGCCCGCATAGCATTTAGGAGACCTGCCGCGTCCCTCACACTCGACAAATGGTGGTGCACGTTTATAAATCCGAGCGATCCCAACCCTTTCAAGCACCAACATCGGTCGAGATAGAGGGGCACGGAGGGGGCTGCGTGAGACAACACAGTCCCCTATATAAGTTATTTGTCCGATTCTCACACATCCGAAGAATGGTCATCAAATCGGACAACAGCCCAAACTTCCGACTTCCGTCCCAGAAAGCCCAAGAGCTATCTAAAACGTTCATGGCCGGAACTCGATCGCGGCTATACCAGTCCGCCAAGCAACCCAAAAGCTAGACTGGAGCTCTAGTCGAATCACCTCTGTGGCCATTGCAAGGACGTGTTGGAGCGACTACCATTGCCGAACCATTCCGCAGGTCGAGTCCATACCAAGGCCGCATAGAGATTCACGATGAGCTCCTGCATAGCAATCAGGAGACTTGCCGTGTCCATCACAATCGATAAATCCTGGTGCAAGATTTTTGCATCCGAGCGCTCCAACCAGTCGAGCACCAGCATCAATCGACATAAACGGGCACGGGGGGAGGATGCTCGAGAACACTACCTCCCCTATATAAGTTATTTGTCCGATTCTCAAGCAGCCGAAGTCTGGTCATCGAATCGGGTCAAAGACCACAACTTCCGACTTTACCCACAATGCAAGTCATCGAATCGAACATCGGCCCCCGAGTCGGACTCCATGCGTATGTCAGGTCATCGGACCCAAATTCCGCCTTCCTGCGCATGGCGGGCCATCAATATCAACTCGGTCATCGGACCCAAACTCCGCCTTTTTGCGTATGGCACGCCTTCAAATCGGTCATCGGACCCAAATTCCGCCTTCCTGTGCATGGCGGGCCATCAACATCAACTCGGTCATCGGACCCAAATTCCGCCTTTCTGCGCATGGCACGCCATCAACTCGGTCATCGGACCCAAATTCCGCCTTCCTGCGCATGGCAGGTCATCGGACACAAATTCAGACCTCGCCAATATGCCTACGTATCGAATCGGTCATCGGACCCAACTTCCGACTTCATCCATACTGTAGGGTCTTTGAGGTTGGCGCGGTGCGCTCAACCCAGGGAGTCGACCCATCGAAGCATACACCTCCCCTATATAAGCTATTTGTCCGATTCCCACACCTGTGTAGTTTGCACCTCTGACCAGGACATCGACCCCAACTTCCGAACTCGACTGCAACGACGGCACCAGCGCCTTGGTGCGCACCTTGCGACGCACAGTCCCAACATTCGCCTTCCTGCACATGGCAGGTCATCGGACCCAAATTCCGACCTCGCGAGTATGCCTACATATCGAATCGGTCATCGGACCCAACTTCCGACTTCATCCATACCGTAGGGTCTTTGAGGTTGGCGCGGTGCGCTCAACCCGGGGAGTCGACCCAACGAAGCATACACCTCCCCTATATAAGCTATTTGTCCGATTCCCACACCTGTGTAGTTTGCACCTCCGATCAAGACATCGACCCCAACTTCCGAACTCGCCTCCAACGACCGAACCAGCGCCTTGGTGCGCACCTTGCAACGCACAGTGCCAACATTCGCCTTCCTGCACGTGGCAGGTCATCGGACCCAAATTCCGACCTCGCGAGTATGCCTACATATCGAATCGGTCATCGGACCCAACTTCCGACTTCATCCATACCGTAGGGTCTTTGAGGTTGGCGCGGTGCGCTCAACCCGGGGAGTCGACCCAACGAAGCATACACCTCCCCTATATAAGCTATTTGTCCGATTCCCACACCTGTGTAGCTTGCACCTCCGATCAGGACATCGACCCCAACTTCCGAACTCGACTAAAAAGACCGCACCAGCGCCTTGGTGTGCACCTTGCAACGCACAGTGTCAACATTCGCCTTCCTGCACATGGCAGGTCATCGGACCCAAATTCCGACCTCATGAGCATACCTACTAATCGAATTGGTCATCGGACCCAACTTCCGACTTCATCCATACCGTAGGGTCTTTGAGGTTGGCGCGGTGCGCTCAACCTGGGGAGTCGACCCATCGAAGCATACACCTCCCCTATATAAGCTATTTGTCCGATTCCGACACCTGTGTAGTTTGCACCTCCGCTCAGGACATCGACCCCAACTTCCGAACTCGCCTGCAACGACCGAACCAGCGCCTTGGTGCGCACCAAAAGTGCGCACTTTTGGAGGGCACTTTTGTGCGCTCCAAAGGTGCGCACTTTTGGAGGGCACTTTTCTGCGCTCCAAAGGTGCGCACTTTTGGAGGGCACTTTTTGGAGGGCACTTTTCTGCGCTCCAAAGGTGCGCACTTTTGGAGGGCACTTTTTGGAGGGCACTTTTCTGCGCTCCAAAGGTGCGCACTTTTGGAGGGCACTTTTTGGAGGGCACTTTTCTGCGCTCCAAAGGTGCGCACTTTTGGAGGGCACTTTTTGGAGGGCACTTTTCTGCGCTCCAAAGGTGCGCACTTTTGGAGGGCACTTTTTGGAGGGCACTTTTCTGCGCTCCAAAGGTGCGCACTTTTGGAGGGCACTTTTCTGCGCTCCAAAGGTGCGCACTTTTGGAGGGCACTTTTTGGAGGGCACTTTTCTGCGCTCCAAAGGTGCGCACTTTTGGAGGGCACTTTTCTGCGCTCCAAAGGTGCGCACTTTTGGAGGGCACTTTTTGGAGGGCACTTTTCTGCGCTCCAAAGGTGCGCACTTTTGGAGGGCACTTTTGTGCACTCCAAAGGTGCGCACTTTTGGAGGGCACTTTTCCTGTGCTCCAAAGGTGCACACCTAGGTGAGCACCTTCGACCACACCTTGTAGCACACCAAACTCTGACTTTCGACTTCATCCGCAATGCAGGGTCTTTGAGGTTGGCGCAATGCGCACAACCAGGGGAGTCGACCCATCAAACCCAACACCTCCCCTATATAAGCTATTTGTCTGATTCTCATACATGCGTAGCCTGCAGGAGCAATTAGGACATCGACCCCAACTTTCGGCTTCTAAACGAAAACAAGGTCTTTGAGGTTGGTGTAATGCGAACAACTAGGGGAGTCAACCCATCAAACCCAACACCTCCCCTATATAAGCTATTTGTCTGATTCTCATACATGTGTAGTCTACAGGAGCAATTAGGACATCGACCCCAACTTTTGACTTCTTAACGAAAACAAGGTCTTTGAGGTTGACGTAATGCGCACAACCAGGGGAGTCGACCCATCAAACCCAACACCTCCCCTATATAAGCTATTTGTCCGATTCTCATACATGTGTAGCCTGCAGGAGCCATTAGGACATTGACCCCAACTTTTGACTTCTTAACGAAAACAAGGTCTTTGAGGTTGGCGTAATGCGCACAACCAAGGGAGTTGACCCATCAAACCCAACACCTCCCCTATATAAGCTATTTGTCTGATTCTCATACATGTGTAGCCTGCAACAACGATTAGGACATCCACCCCAACTTCTGAATTCGTCTGCGTTGACCGCACCAAAGGTGCACGCCTTGGTGCTCACCAAAATCCGACTTCCGACTTCTTCTGCTATGCGGGGTCTTTGAGGTTGGCGCAGTGCGCACAACCAGGGGAGTCAACCCACCGAATGCAACACCTCCCCTATATAAGCTATTTGTCTGATTCTCATACATGCGTAGACTGCAGCAATGATTAGGACATCCACCCCAACTTTTGACTTCTTAAACAAGACAGGGTCTTTGAAGTTGGTGCAGTGCACACAACCAGGGGAGTCGACCCATCAAACGCAACACCTCCCCTATATAAAGCTATTTGTCCGATTCTCATACGTGTAGTCTGCAGCAGCGATTAGGACATCGACCCCAACTTCCGAATTCGTTTGCATTGACCGCACCAAAGGTGCACGCCTTGGTGTGCACCCTGGAGTGCACTTTGGTGCTCACCTCGGTGCACACTTTGGTGTGCACCTCGGTGTGCACCAAAGGTGCGCACCTTGGAGCGCACCAAAGGTGTACACTTTGGAGCGCACCACATAGGGTCTTTGAGAGGTTGGCGCAGTGCGCACACCAAGGTGGGTGTTGAGGTGCGTGCCGAGGTGGGTGGGTGCTAGGGTGCGCTCCATGGTGGGTGCCAGGGTGGGTGCGTGCTAGGGTGGATTCCAAAGAGGGTCATAGGGTGGGTGCCAAGGTGGGTTGGTGATATAGTGGGTTCAAAGGTGGGTACTAGGGTGGGTTCCAAGGTGGGTCACAAGTTGGGTGCCAGGATGCGTGGGTGTTAGGTTGGGTGCCAAGGTGGGCTCCTGCGTGGGTGGGTGCTAGGGTGGGTTTCAAGGTGGACGCGAGGGCGGGTGCCAAGGTGGGTAACAAGTTGGGTGTTAGGATGGGTGAGTGCTAGAGTGGGTGCCAAGGTGGGTGGGTGCTAAGGTGGATGCCAAGGTGGTTCACAGGGTGGGTGGGTTCTAGGGTGAGTTCCAAGGTGGGTCACAGGTTCAGTGCTAGGGTGGGTGTCAAGGCGGGTGTCGAGGTGCCTGGGTGCTAGGGTGTGGATGCCAATGTGGGTCATAGGGTGGGTACTAGGGTGGGCTGCAATGTGGGTGCCAAGGTGGGTAACATGCTCGGTGGGTTCTAAATTGGGTGCCAGGGTGGGTGTGCACCCACCTTGCCCGAGGTGGGTGCCAAGGTGCCAGTGTGGGTGGGTGCTAAGGTGGATGCCAAGGTGGGTGAGAAGGTGGGTGATAGGTTGAGTGGTAGGATGGGTGGGTGCCAAGATGGGTCACAGGGTGGGTGCAAGGGTGGGTAGGTGCTAGGGTTGGTGTCAGGGTGGGTGGGTGCTAGGTTGGGTTCCAAGGTGGGTGCGAGGGTGAGTGTCAAGGTGGGTCACAGGTTAGGTGCTAGGATGGGTGAGTGCTAGGGTGCAAAGGTGCCAGGGTGGGTGCTAGGATGGGTCGATGCTAGGGTGAGTGGCAAGGTGGGTCCACAAGTGTCAAGGTGGGTGCCGAGGTGGGTGCCAAGTCGGCGACTGCTATGGTGGATGCCAAGGTGGGTCACGGGGTGGGTGCCAAGTTGCTAGGTTGGGTTCCAAGGTGGGTGCCAACGTGGGTGCTAGGGTGCGTGGGTTAAAGGGTGTGTCACAACGTGGGTGCCAGGATGGGTGCGCACCCACACTGGCCAAGACGGGTGCGGGTGCAAGGTTGGGTTCCAAGCCCGGTCACAGGCTGGGTGCTAGGATGGGTGGGTGCCAAGGTGGGCACCAGGGTGGGTGCACCCACCCTGGCCAAGGTGGGTCACGGGGTGGGTCCTAGGGTGGGTAACGGGGTGGGTACTAAGGTGCGTGCCAAGGTGGGTCATAGGGTGGGTGCCAAGGTGGGCACCAGGGTGGGTGTGCACCAACCCTAGCCAGGGTAGGTCACGGGGTGGTTGTCGGGGTGGGCGTCAAGGAGCCAAGGTGGGTGGCAAGTAGCCAAGTTGCGTGCCAAGGTGGGTGTCGGGGTGGGTGCCAAGGATCCAAGGTGGGTGCCAAGGAACCAAGGTGGGTGTCTGGGTGGGTGCCGAGGTGGGAGCCAGGGTGGGTCCCAAGGTGAGTGCAAAGGTGGGTGCCAGGGTCAAGGTGAGTGCCAATGTGGGTTCCAAGGTGCCAGGGTCAGGGTGAGTGCCAATGTGGGTTCAAAGGTGCTAAGTTGGGTGCGAGGTTGGGTGCGAGGGTGGGTGGGTGCCAAGGTGTGCTAGGTGGAAGCCCGGGTGGGTCGGCATCCCATGGGTGTCGAGTTGGGTGCCTGATGGGTGCTTCTTGTCAAGTTTTAGTCGTCGGGACTCATTTCGAGCCTTAGAGGTCGTTTCTTGTCCGGTTGCCCTGTCTTCGACCTGGGAACCCAATTTTGGTCCTCGGGTCCCATTTTTTTTTGTCTCGCATCCCACTTTTGGCCTGTGGCCTTTTCGGGGTCGATTCTCGTTTTGGGCATCAGAGCATGTTTCTTCTCCTAAAACCCAATATTTGTTTATTAAGTCTCGGAACACATTTTTGTTCTCGTGGACCCATCATGGGTCTTGGAACGCATTTGTGGTCCTTGGGTCCCATTTTGCATCCCGAAACTTGTGTTTTGGTGCTTGATCCCTATTTTGGGTGCCCACCTTGCACCAAGTGCGCACCCGGGGCAAACCGAGCGCCTTGGTGCACCAGGGCAAGATCGAGCGTGCACCCGAGGCGCCCCGAACATGCACCAAGGTGCACTCGGCCCACATGTGAGCGCAGGTCGTTGCGCCCGAGGTGGTGTGTGGGCACCGCGTTGCAGACGGGACACTGCACGCACACGACGCCCCCTCCAGGTGCACGCACGTAGGCCGGGCCGGGTGCACACCCGACGCCCTAGCAAGGTGCGCGCACCCGGGCAGGGCTCACACTTGGCGAACGGGGCGCACTTCGCGAGGGAGGGTGTGCACCTCGACGGGGGTGGGTGGCCGGGGTGGATTCGCACGTGGGTCGCGGTTTGCTAAGTACACACTGCGACAAGCTCATAACGGGTGCGATCATACCAGCGTTAGTGCACCGGATCCCATCAGAACTCCGCAGTTAAGCGCGCTTGGGCCGGAGTAGTACTGGGATGGGTGACCTCCCGGGAAGTCCCGGTGTTGCACCCTTTTTTAGTTTTTCGCCGGGCGTCGCAATGCTATTTGAATAAACCTTTTGCCCGTTTGCGTTCTCGTCGGGGCCGGGCCGGGCCGGGGTGCGCTGCCCGCACTACCGCGCGCGCGGGGGCGACACCGAGCGCGCACCCGAGGCGCCCCGAGCACACAGGCCACGGTGCAACCCGGGCGTTGTGCGCGCACCCCGGTGCGCCCGAGGTGCTGCGCGCGCACCCAGGTGAAATCGGTGTGCACCTCGGCCAGTGCGCGCTCGGTCGAGTCGCGCACGTTGGCCAAGGTGCACGGTGATGTTTCTTACTCTAAGGTTCCGCACCAGACGCCCGGGACAGGTGAGCGAAGCTGGGCGGGGCCGGGTGCGCGGCCGGGGCAGGTGCACGCAGCTGGAGAGAGCTTTGGAGCACACTTCGGAGCGCACCAATGATGCGCTCCATTCAAAAGTTTCCTGAAAAGGCAAAAAAAGTTGAGATTATAGAATTTCCCACTTGAGAGATTGTAAAAAAAAAAAATTTAAAATGAAGGAAACGCGGGTGCCAAGGTGTGCGCAGCCCAGCCAAGGTGTGCGCACCAAGGCGCCCACCCTGGCGAAGGTGCACGCAAGGTGCGCACCCGAGGCAAACCGGACAATTAACCCAACTTTCGACTTCGCGCGCACCTTGGAGCGCACTTCGGAGCGCTCCTTGGTGCGCACCAATCTTGGGCACCTCGGAGTGCACCATGGCGCCCACCAAGGTGCGCACCCGGGGCAAACCGAGCTCCGACTTCGTGCGCACCTTGGAGCGCACGAAAGGTGCGCACCATGGCGCCCACCAAGGTGCGCAGCCCAGCCAAGGCGTGCGCATCAAGGTGCGCACCCTGGCGAAGGTGCGCACCCGGGGCAAACCGAGCTCCGACTTCGTGCGCACCTTGGAGCGCACAAAAGGTGCGCAACCCAGCCAAGGTGTGCGCACCCCGGTCAAACCGAGCTCCGAATCGTGCGCACCAGAGGTGCACGCCATCGTGCGCACCTTGGAGCACACTTCGGAGCCCTCCTTGGTGCGCGCCGATGTTGCGCACCTCGGAGCGCACCCGGGGAAAACAATGCAATTAACCCGACTTTCGACTTCGTGGGCACCTCGGAGCGCTCTCGGGTTCGCACCTCGGAGCACACCGAGGTGCGCACCTTTGATGCGCTGCCTTCACCAATTTCCAGAAAAGGCAAGAAAACATTGAGAAGGTGTGCGCACCGAGGTGCCCACCCTGGCGAAGGTGCACGCGAGGTGCGCACCCGGGGCAAACCGGGCTCCGACTTCGTGCACGCCGCACCTTGGAGCACACTTCGGAGCGCTCCTTGGTGCGCACCAGGGCGCGCAACCCAGCCGAGGTGCCCACCCCGGCGAAGGTGCACGCGAGGTGCGCACCCGGGGCAAACCGGGCTCCGACTTCGTGCACGCCATGGTGCCCACCGCGGCGAAGGTGCACGCGAGGTGCGCACCCGGGGCAAACCGGGCTCCGACTTCGTGCACGCCGCACCTTGGAGCACACTTCGGAGCGCTCCTTGGTGCGCACCATGGTGCCCACCAGGGCGCGCAACCCCGCCGAAGGTGCACGCGAGGTGCGCACCCGGGGCAAACCGGGCTCCGACTTCGTGCACGCCGCACCTTGGAGCACACTTCGGAGCGCTCCTTGGTGCGCACCATGGTGCCCACCAGGGCGCGCAACCCCGCCGAAGGTGCACGCGAGGTGCGCACCCGGGGCAAACCGGGCTCCGACTTCGTGCACGCCATGGTGCGCACCGCGGCGAAGGTGCGCACCCGGGGCAAACCGGGCTCCGACTTCGTGCACGCCGCACCTTGGAGCACACTTCGGAGCGCTCCTTGGTGCGCACCAGGGCGCGCAACCCAGCCGAGGTGCCCACCCCGGCGAAGGTGCACGCGAGGTGCGTACCCGGGGCAAACCGGGCTCCGACTTCGTGCACGCCGCACCTTGGAGCACACTTCGGAGCGCTCCTTGGTGCGCACCATGGTGCCCACCAGGCCGCGCAACCCAGCCAAGGTGTGCGCACCAAGGTGCACGCGAGGTGCGCACCCGGGGCAAACCGGGGTCCGACTTCGTGCACGCCGCACCTTGGAGCACACATCGGGGCGCTCCCGGGTTCGCACCGGCGTTGCGCACCGTGGTGGGCACCTCGGAGCACACCAAGGTGGGCAGCGAGGTGCGCACCTTTGATGCGATGCCTTCACTAATTTCCATAAAAGGCAAAAAAAAAACGAGATTTTAAAATTTCCGTTTTGAAAGATAGTGAGAAAAAGGGAATGCTGGTGCCATCTTGAGCCCGCCCTGGTGCGCAGCCCAGCCAAGGTGTGCGCACCAAGGTGCCCACCCTGGCGAAGGTGCGCGCCCGGGCAATTAACCCAACTTCCAACTTCGCGCGCGCCAGGGTGGGAGCGCACCCAACAACCGGGCCTGGGAAGAGCCAATGCGAGAAACCCCACCAAACGCTCTGACAAAAAAAGAGGGGGCGCTCCAGTAACCCCGCTTCGGAGCGCACCCTGGGCAAACCCAGCCAAGGTGCCCACCCCGGCCAAGGTGCAGGCGAGGTGCGCACCCGGGGCAAACCGGGCTCCGACAACGTGCACGCCGCACCTTGGAGCACACTTCGTAGCGCTCCCGGGTGCGCACCTCAGAGCACACCAAGGTGGGCAGCGAGGTGCGCACCTTTGATGCGCTGCCTTCACTAATTTCCAGAAAAGGCAAAAAAAAAAGGAGATTTTAAAATTTCCGTTTTGAAAGATAGTGAAAAAAACGGAACGCGCGTGCCATCTTGAGCCCGCCCTGGTGCGCAGCCCAGGTAAGGTGCCCACCCTGGCAAAGGTGCGCACCCGGGCAATTAACCCTACTTCCGACTTCGTGCGCGCCAGGGTGGCAACCGGGCCTCGGAAGAGCCAATGCGAGAAACCCCACCAAACGCTCCGACAAAAAAAGAGGCGGCGCTCCAATAACCCCGCTTCGGAGCGCAGCCGGGGCAAACCCAGCCAAGGTGCCCACCCCGACGAAGGTGCACGCGAGGTGCGCACCCGGGGCAAACCGGGCTCCGACAACGTGCACGCAGCACCTTGGAGCACACTTCGAAGCACTCCCGGGTGCCCACCGGCGTTGCGCACCGTGGTGGGCAGCGAGGTGCGCACCTTTGATGCGCTGCCTTCACTAATTTCCAGAAAAAGGCAAAAAAAAATGAGATTTTAAAATTTCCGTTTTGAAAGATAGTGAAAAAAAAGGAACGCGGGTGCCATCTTGAGCCCGCCCTGGTGCGCAGCCCAGGCAAGGCATG
>NW_026728962.1:260000-275000 GCF_030272615.1 Cryptomeria japonica | reverse complement strand
CCTACGTGCAAAGCGGTCGCACACCGGGTAAGGGAGTGAGAGCCCCAAACATAGCTGGGCGAGGCGCTCACTCCGCTCTTTAATATCTCGTTAATACCGCCAAGGAAATGGCACAAGCACACACACACAAGCATCCTCGGAAGAGGACAGTTCGAGTGACAGGTCAAATCCAAGAGTTCCGAAGACTACCTCCAGGAACAATCGGGAACAAGACCGATTACAAGTCGTCGAGTCTGTTACTGGGCGAACACGAGATGCGCACAGGAAATCGATCAGCCCTCACAATGGCCCAAGGCCAGAGATCGGACTGCTACGATTTACCCCAACAATCATCGTGCCACTCTTCGCAGAGAGGTGATAGACGCCAACGAGCCCGCGCATAGCAATCGAGGTGTAAAAAGGGCGTTGAAGGCAGGAAGCCTGGACGAAAGAGGCTACGAGGTCACCTCGAAGCGGTCTAAGAATCGGGCGCACTTGGGGCGACTACCAGTGCCAACCCCTTATCCCGCGGTGCGTCCGACACACAGAAATTTCCAAGGCGGCCAAGGAGCCTCCCCGCATAGCAATCGGGGTGTGAGGTTACGGATGCAGCATTGATAGCAATCGAGGTGTGAGGCGAAGGATGCAGAAGTGAGAGCCGAGGGATGTAGCAGAGATAGCAATCGGGGTGTGTGATGCAGAAGAGATAGCAATCGAGGTGTGCGGTGGGAAGGGCCCAGCAGCCAGAATGCATGAAGCGACGGATGAAGCAGTGATGACAACCGGGCTGTGAGGAGAGGAGGGATGCAGCCAAGAAAGCAATCAGGGCTCGAGGCAAGGGATGCATCAAGGATAGCAATCATGTTGTGAGGCGAGATTCCAAAGGCTAAACGTGAGAGGCTGCAGGGTCGACTCAGAGAGGTCTATGCATGTGAGAGGCTGAAAGCAAGGTCGACTCGGAGCGGTCTATGCATCGGGCGCGCTTGGGGCGACTACCAGTGCCAACCCCTTATCCCGCGACGCGTCCGACAAAGAGAACGTTCCAAGGCGGCAGAGGAGGTTACCAGCCGAAGGATGCAGTAGCAATAACAGGTATAGTTCCGCGGCGGCCGAGAAGACTCACCGCATAGGAATCGGGATGCGAGGCGAGGGATGCGGCGGGAAGGCCCCGACGGCTAAACGGAAGAGGCTGCAGGGCCGCCTCGGAATGGTCCAAGCATCGGATGCGATTGGGACGACTACCAGTGCCAACCCCTTATCCCGCGATGCGTCCGATACACAGATAGTTCCAAGGCGGCCGAGGAGCCTCACCGCATATCAATCGGGGTGCGAGGCGAGGGATGGGGCGGGAAGGCCCCAACGGCTAGACGGAAGAGGCTTCAGGGCCACCTCGGAATGGTCCAAGCATCGGACGCGCTTGGGGCGACTGCCAGTGCCAACCCCTTATCCCGCGATGCGTCCGATACACAGATGGTTCCAAGGCGGCCGAGGAGCCTCACCGCATAGCAATCGGGGGTGCGAGGCGAGGGATGGGGCGGGAAGGCCCCAACGGCTAGACGGAAGAGGCTTCAGGGCCGCCTAGGAATGGTCCAAGCATCGGACACGCTTGGGGCGACTACCAGTGACAGCCCCCTATCCCGCGATGCGTCCGATACGAAGATGGTTCCAAGGCGGCCGAGGAGCCTCACCGCATAGCAATCGGGGTGCGAGGTGGGGGATGCGGCGAGATGGCCCCAACGGCTAGACGGAAGAGGCCACAGGGCCGCGTCGGAATAGTCCAAGCATCGGACGCGCTTGGGGCGACTACCAGTGACAACCCCTTATCCCGCGATGCGTCCGATACGAAGATAGTTCCAAGGCGGCCGAGGAGCCTCACCGCATAGCAATCGGGGTGCGAGGTGGGGGATGCGGCGAGATGGCCCCAACGGCTAGACGGAAGAGGCTGCAGGGCCGCCTCGGAATAGTCCAAGCATCGGACGCGCTTGGGGCCACTACCAGTGACAACCCCTTATCCCGCGATGCGTCCGATACGAAGATAGTTCCAAGGCGGCCGAAGAGCCTCACCGCATAGCAATCGGGGTGCGAGGTGGGGGATGCGGCGAGATGGCCCCAACGGCTAGACGGAAGAGGCCACAGGGCCGCCTCGGAATAGTCCAAGCATCGGACGCGCTTGGGGCGACTACCAGTGACAACCCCTTATCCCGCGATGCGTCCGATACGAAGATAGTTCCCAGGCGGCCGAGGAGCCTCACCGCATAGCAATCGGGGTGCGAGGCGAGGGATGCGGCGAGATGGCCCCAAAGGCTAGACGGAAGAGGCTGCAGGGCTGCCTCGGAATAGTCCAAGCATCGGACGCGCTTGGGGCGACTACCACTGCCAACCCCTTATCCCGCGATGCGTCCGATACACAGATAGTTCCGAGGCGGCCGAGGAGGTGGGGGATGCAGCGAGATGGCCCCAACGGCTAGACGGAAGAGGCTGCAGGGCCGCCTCGGAATAGTCCAAGCATCGGACGCGCTTGGGGCGACTACCAGTGACAACCCCTTATCCCGCGATGCGTCCGATACACAGATAGTTCCGAGGCGGCCAAGGAGCCTCACCGCATAGCAATCGTGGTGCGAGGTGGGGGATGCGGCGAGATGGCCCCAACGGCTAGACGGAAGAGGCTGCAGGGCCGCCTCGGAATGGTCCAAGCATCGGATGCGCTTGGGGCGACTACCACTGCCAACCCCTTATCCCGCGATGCGTCCGATACACAGATAGTTCCAAGGCGGCCGAGGAGCCTCACAGCATAGCAATCGGGGTGCGAGGCGAGGGATGCGGCGAGAAAGCCCCAACGGCTAGAGGGAAGAGGCTTCAGGTCCGCCTCGGAATGGTCCAAGCATCGGACGCGCTTGGGGCGACTACCAGTGACAACCCCTTATCCCGCGACGCGTCCGATACACAGATAGTTCCAAGGCGGCCGAGGAGCCTCACCGCATAGCAATCGGGGTGCGAGGCGAGGGATGCGGCGAGAAGGACCCAACGGCTACACGGAAGAGGCTTCGGGGCCGCCTCGGAATGGTCCAAGCATCGGACGCGCTTGGGGCGACTACCAGTGACAACCCCTTATCCCGCGACGCGTCCGATACACAGATAGTTCCAAGGCGGCCGAGGAGCCTCACCGCATAGCAATCGGGGTGCGAGGCGAGGGATGCGGCGAGAAGGACCCAACGGCTACACGGAAGAGGCTTCGGGGCCGCCTCGGAATGGTCCAAGCATCGGACGCGCTTGGGGCGACTACCAGTGACAACCCCTTATCCCGCGACGCGTCCGATACACAGATAGTTCCAAGGCGGCCGAGGAGCCTCACCGCATAGCAATCGGGGTGCGAGGCGAGGGATGCGGCGAGAAGGACCCAACGGCTAGACGGAAGAGGCTTCGGGTCCGCCTCGGAATGGTCCAAGCATCGGACGCGCTTGGGGCGACTACCAGTGACAACCCCTTATCCCGCGACGCGTCCGATACACAGATAGTTCCAAGGCGGCCGAGGAGCCTCACCGCATAGCAATCGGGGTGCGAGGCGAGGGATGCGGCGAGAAGGACCCAACGGCTAGACGGAAGAGGCTTCGGGTCCGCCTCGGAATGGTCCAAGCATCGGACGCGCTTGGGGCGACTACCAGTGACAACCCCTTATCCCGCGACGCGTCCGATACACAGATAGTTCCAAGGCGGCCGAGGAGCCTCACCGCATAGCAATCGGGGTGCGAGGCGAGGGATGCGGCGAGAAGGACCCAACGGCTAGACGGAAGAGGCTTCGGGTCCGCCTCGGAATGGTCCAAGCATCGGACGCGCTTGGGGCGACTACCAGTGACAACCCCTTATCCCGCGACGCGTCCGATACACAGATAGTTCCGAGGCGGCCGAGGAGCCTCACCGCATAGCAATCGGGGTGCGAGGCGAAGGATGCGGCGAGAAGGACCCAACGGCTAGACGGAAGAGGCTTCGGGTCCGCCTCGGAATGGTCTAAGCATCGGACGCGCTTGGGGCGACTACCAGTGACAACCCCTTATCCCGCGACGCGTCCGATACACAGATAGTTCCAAGGCGGCCGAGGAGCCTCACCGCATAGCAATCGGGGTGCGAGGCGAGGGATGCGGCGAGAAGGACCCAACGGCTAGACGGAAGAGGCTTCAGGGCCGCCTCGGAATGGTCCAAGCATCGGACGCGCTTGGGGCGACTACCAATGACAACCCCTTATCCCGCGACGCGTCCGATACACAGATAGTTCCGAGGCGGCCGAGGAGCCTCACCGCATAGCAATCGGGGTGCGAGGCGAGGGATGCGGCGAGAAGGACCCAACGGCTAGACGGAAGAGGCTTCAGGGCCGCCTCGGAATGGTCCAAGCATCGGACGCGCTTGGGGCGACTACCAGTGACAACCCCTTATCCCGCGACGCGTCCGATACACAGATAGTTCCGAGGCGGCCGAGGAGCCTCACCGCATAGCAATCGGGGTGCGAGGCGAGGGATGCGGCGAGAAGGACCCAACGGCTAGACGGAAGAGGCTTCAGGGCCGCCTCGGAATGGTCCAAGCATCGGACGCGCTTGGGGCGACTACCGTTGCCAACCCCTTATCCCGCGATGCGTCTGATACACAGATAGTTCCGAGGCGGCCGAGGAGCCTCACCGCATAGCAATCGGGTTGCGAGGCAGATTATTGGGAAGGGAACCCCCTGGGATGCGGCTCAAGCAGTGCCCAAAGGGACTGGAATGCGGAATCACATCGAGAGACCCAAATGCTATACGAGGGCTCAAATCGAATTATCGATTTGGCCACGACATGGACGCATCGGAACGACTACCTTTGCCGAACCACTCGCAATTGCATCCATACCGAAACCAATAGACATTTCCGTTAGAGCCCTCGCATAGCATTCGGGAATCTCGCATGCCCCTCTAAATCGACCAATGCTGGCGCTCAATGAAAATCCGAGCGCTACCACCGTTCGAGCGCCAGCATTGGTCGAGTTAGAGGGGCACGGGGGAGAATGCTCCAGTCAACACCTCCCCTATATAAGTTATTTGTCCGATTCTCGCACAACCGTAGTCTGCCTCGTCGAATCAAACAACGGTCCCAGATTCCGACTTCCGTTCCGTAGAGACCCAAAAGCTAGATGGAGGCTCGCAAGAAAGAGAGTCGGCGCATAGCAATCGGGTTTCTCGAACGTTTAGGGACCGAGCTCACTTGCGGATAGGGCAAAATCCGCCAAGCAACCCAAAAGCTAGACGGGGGCTCGAATCGAATCGCCTAGGCGGCCACAACAACGACGTGTTGGATCGACTACCAGTGCCAAACCATTCAGCAAGACTAGTCTGTGTCGAGGCCGGATAGAGATTCTCAGAGAGCGCCCGCATAGCATTTAGGAGACCTGCCGCGTCCCTCACACTCGACAAATGGTGGTGCACGTTTATAAATCCGAGCGATCCCAACCCTTTCAAGCACCAACATCGGTCGAGATAGAGGGGCACGGAGGGGGCTGCGTGAGACAACACAGTCCCCTATATAAGTTATTTGTCCGATTCTCACACATCCGAAGAATGGTCATCAAATCGGACAACAGCCCAAACTTCCGACTTCCGTCCCAGAAAGCCCAAGAGCTATCTAAAACGTTCATGGCCGGAACTCGATCGCGGCTATACCAGTCCGCCAAGCAACCCAAAAGCTAGACTGGAGCTCTAGTCGAATCACCTCTGTGGCCATTGCAAGGACGTGTTGGAGCGACTACCATTGCCGAACCATTCCGCAGGTCGAGTCCATACCAAGGCCGCATAGAGATTCACGATGAGCTCCTGCATAGCAATCAGGAGACTTGCCGTGTCCATCACAATCGATAAATCCTGGTGCAAGATTTTTGCATCCGAGCGCTCCAACCAGTCGAGCACCAACATCAATCGACATAAACGGGCACGGGGGGAGGATGCTCGAGAACACTACCTCCCCTATATAAGTTATTTGTCCGATTCTCAAGCAGCCGAAGTCTGGTCATCGAATCGGGTCAAAGACCACAACTTCCGACTTTACCCACAATGCAAGTCATCGAATCGAACATCGGCCCCCGAGTCGGACTCCATGCGTATGTCAGGTCATCGGACCCAAATTCCGCCTTCCTGCGCATGGCGGGCCATCAATATCAACTCGGTCATCGGACCCAAACTCCGCCTTTTTGCGTATGGCACGCCTTCAAATCGGTCATCGGACCCAAATTCCGCCTTCCTGTGCATGGCGGGCCATCAACATCAACTCGGTCATCGGACCCAAATTCCGCCTTTCTGCGCATGGCACGCCATCAACTCGGTCATCGGACCCAAATTCCGCCTTCCTGCGCATGGCAGGTCATCGGACACAAATTCAGACCTCGCCAATATGCCTACGTATCGAATCGGTCATCGGACCCAACTTCCGACTTCATCCATACTGTAGGGTCTTTGAGGTTGGCGCGGTGCGCTCAACCCAGGGAGTCGACCCATCGAAGCATACACCTCCCCTATATAAGCTATTTGTCCGATTCCCACACCTGTGTAGTTTGCACCTCTGACCAGGACATCGACCCCAACTTCCGAACTCGACTGCAACGACGGCACCAGCGCCTTGGTGCGCACCTTGCGACGCACAGTCCCAACATTCGCCTTCCTGCACATGGCAGGTCATCGGACCCAAATTCCGACCTCGCGAGTATGCCTACATATCGAATCGGTCATCGGACCCAACTTCCGACTTCATCCATACCGTAGGGTCTTTGAGGTTGGCGCGGTGCGCTCAACCCGGGGAGTCGACCCAACGAAGCATACACCTCCCCTATATAAGCTATTTGTCCGATTCCCACACCTGTGTAGTTTGCACCTCCGATCAAGACATCGACCCCAACTTCCGAACTCGCCTCCAACGACCGAACCAGCGCCTTGGTGCGCACCTTGCAACGCACAGTGCCAACATTCGCCTTCCTGCACGTGGCAGGTCATCGGACCCAAATTCCGACCTCGCGAGTATGCCTACATATCGAATCGGTCATCGGACCCAACTTCCGACTTCATCCATACCGTAGGGTCTTTGAGGTTGGCGCGGTGCGCTCAACCCGGGGAGTCGATCCAACGAAGCATACACCTCCCCTATATAAGCTATTTGTCCGATTCCCACACCTGTGTAGCTTGCACCTCCGATCAGGACATCGACCCCAACTTCCGAACTCGACTAAAAAGACCGCACCAGCGCCTTGGTGTGCACCTTGCAACGCACAGTGTCAACATTCGCCTTCCTGCACATGGCAGGTCATCGGACCCAAATTCCGACCTCATGAGCATACCTACTAATCGAATTGGTCATCGGACCCAACTTCCGACTTCATCCATACCGTAGGGTCTTTGAGGTTGGCGCGGTGCGCTCAACCTGGGGAGTCGACCCATCGAAGCATACACCTCCCCTATATAAGCTATTTGTCCGATTCCGACACCTGTGTAGTTTGCACCTCCGCTCAGGACATCGACCCCAACTTCCGAACTCGCCTGCAACGACCGAACCAGCGCCTTGGTGCGCACCAAAAGTGCGCACTTTTGGAGGGCACTTTTGTGCGCTCCAAAGGTGCGCACTTTTGGAGGGCACTTTTCTGCGCTCCAAAGGTGCGCACTTTTGGAGGGCACTTTTTGGAGGGCACTTTTCTGCGCTCCAAAGGTGCGCACTTTTGGAGGGCACTTTTTGGAGGGCACTTTTCTGCGCTCCAAAGGTGCGCACTTTTGGAGGGCACTTTTTGGAGGGCACTTTTCTGCGCTCCAAAGGTGCGCACTTTTGGAGGGCACTTTTTGGAGGGCACTTTTCTGCGCTCCAAAGGTGCGCACTTTTGGAGGGCACTTTTTGGAGGGCACTTTTCTGCGCTCCAAAGGTGCGCACTTTTGGAGGGCACTTTTCTGCGCTCCAAAGGTGCGCACTTTTGGAGGGCACTTTTTGGAGGGCACTTTTCTGCGCTCCAAAGGTGCGCACTTTTGGAGGGCACTTTTCTGCGCTCCAAAGGTGCGCACTTTTGGAGGGCACTTTTTGGAGGGCACTTTTCTGCGCTCCAAAGGTGCGCACTTTTGGAGGGCACTTTTGTGCACTCCAAAGGTGCGCACTTTTGGAGGGCACTTTTCCTGTGCTCCAAAGGTGCACACCTAGGTGAGCACCTTCGACCACACCTTGTAGCACACCAAACTCTGACTTTCGACTTCATCCGCAATGCAGGGTCTTTGAGGTTGGCGCAATGCGCACAACCAGGGGAGTCGACCCATCAAACCCAACACCTCCCCTATATAAGCTATTTGTCTGATTCTCATACATGCGTAGCCTGCAGGAGCAATTAGGACATCGACCCCAACTTTCGGCTTCTAAACGAAAACAAGGTCTTTGAGGTTGGTGTAATGCGAACAACTAGGGGAGTCAACCCATCAAACCCAACACCTCCCCTATATAAGCTATTTGTCTGATTCTCATACATGTGTAGTCTACAGGAGCAATTAGGACATCGACCCCAACTTTTGACTTCTTAACGAAAACAAGGTCTTTGAGGTTGACGTAATGCGCACAACCAGGGGAGTCGACCCATCAAACCCAACACCTCCCCTATATAAGCTATTTGTCCGATTCTCATACATGTGTAGCCTGCAGGAGCCATTAGGACATTGACCCCAACTTTTGACTTCTTAACGAAAACAAGGTCTTTGAGGTTGGCGTAATGCGCACAACCAAGGGAGTTGACCCATCAAACCCAACACCTCCCCTATATAAGCTATTTGTCTGATTCTCATACATGTGTAGCCTGCAACAACGATTAGGACATCCACCCCAACTTCTGAATTCGTCTGCGTTGACCGCACCAAAGGTGCACGCCTTGGTGCTCACCAAAATCCGACTTCCGACTTCTTCTGCTATGCGGGGTCTTTGAGGTTGGCGCAGTGCGCACAACCAGGGGAGTCAACCCACCGAATGCAACACCTCCCCTATATAAGCTATTTGTCTGATTCTCATACATGCGTAGACTGCAGCAATGATTAGGACATCCACCCCAACTTTTGACTTCTTAAACAAGACAGGGTCTTTGAAGTTGGTGCAGTGCACACAACCAGGGGAGTCGACCCATCAAACGCAACACCTCCCCTATATAAAGCTATTTGTCCGATTCTCATACGTGTAGTCTGCAGCAGCGATTAGGACATCGACCCCAACTTCCGAATTCGTTTGCATTGACCGCACCAAAGGTGCACGCCTTGGTGTGCACCCTGGAGTGCACTTTGGTGCTCACCTCGGTGCACACTTTGGTGTGCACCTCGGTGTGCACCAAAGGTGCGCACCTTGGAGCGCACCAAAGGTGTACACTTTGGAGCGCACCACATAGGGTCTTTGAGAGGTTGGCGCAGTGCGCACACCAAGGTGGGTGTTGAGGTGCGTGCCGAGGTGGGTGGGTGCTAGGGTGCGCTCCATGGTGGGTGCCAGGGTGGGTGCGTGCTAGGGTGGATTCCAAAGAGGGTCATAGGGTGGGTGCCAAGGTGGGTTGGTGATATAGTGGGTTCAAAGGTGGGTACTAGGGTGGGTTCCAAGGTGGGTCACAAGTTGGGTGCCAGGATGCGTGGGTGTTAGGTTGGGTGCCAAGGTGGGCTCCTGCGTGGGTGGGTGCTAGGGTGGGTTTCAAGGTGGACGCGAGGGCGGGTGCCAAGGTGGGTAACAAGTTGGGTGTTAGGATGGGTGAGTGCTAGAGTGGGTGCCAAGGTGGGTGGGTGCTAAGGTGGATGCCAAGGTGGTTCACAGGGTGGGTGGGTTCTAGGGTGAGTTCCAAGGTGGGTCACAGGTTCAGTGCTAGGGTGGGTGTCAAGGCGGGTGTCGAGGTGCCTGGGTGCTAGGGTGTGGATGCCAATGTGGGTCATAGGGTGGGTACTAGGGTGGGCTGCAATGTGGGTGCCAAGGTGGGTAACATGCTCGGTGGGTTCTAAATTGGGTGCCAGGGTGGGTGTGCACCCACCTTGCCCGAGGTGGGTGCCAAGGTGCCAGTGTGGGTGGGTGCTAAGGTGGATGCCAAGGTGGGTGAGAAGGTGGGTGATAGGTTGAGTGGTAGGATGGGTGGGTGCCAAGATGGGTCACAGGGTGGGTGCAAGGGTGGGTAGGTGCTAGGGTTGGTGTCAGGGTGGGTGGGTGCTAGGTTGGGTTCCAAGGTGGGTGCGAGGGTGAGTGTCAAGGTGGGTCACAGGTTAGGTGCTAGGATGGGTGAGTGCTAGGGTGCAAAGGTGCCAGGGTGGGTGCTAGGATGGGTCGATGCTAGGGTGAGTGGCAAGGTGGGTCCACAAGTGTCAAGGTGGGTGCCGAGGTGGGTGCCAAGTCGGCGACTGCTATGGTGGATGCCAAGGTGGGTCACGGGGTGGGTGCCAAGTTGCTAGGTTGGGTTCCAAGGTGGGTGCCAACGTGGGTGCTAGGGTGCGTGGGTTAAAGGGTGTGTCACAACGTGGGTGCCAGGATGGGTGCGCACCCACACTGGCCAAGACGGGTGCGGGTGCAAGGTTGGGTTCCAAGCCCGGTCACAGGCTGGGTGCTAGGATGGGTGGGTGCCAAGGTGGGCACCAGGGTGGGTGCACCCACCCTGGCCAAGGTGGGTCACGGGGTGGGTCCTAGGGTGGGTAACGGGGTGGGTACTAAGGTGCGTGCCAAGGTGGGTCATAGGGTGGGTGCCAAGGTGGGCACCAGGGTGGGTGTGCACCAACCCTAGCCAGGGTAGGTCACGGGGTGGTTGTCGGGGTGGGCGTCAAGGAGCCAAGGTGGGTGGCAAGTAGCCAAGTTGCGTGCCAAGGTGGGTGTCGGGGTGGGTGCCAAGGATCCAAGGTGGGTGCCAAGGAACCAAGGTGGGTGTCTGGGTGGGTGCCGAGGTGGGAGCCAGGGTGGGTCCCAAGGTGAGTGCAAAGGTGGGTGCCAGGGTCAAGGTGAGTGCCAATGTGGGTTCCAAGGTGCCAGGGTCAGGGTGAGTGCCAATGTGGGTTCAAAGGTGCTAAGTTGGGTGCGAGGTTGGGTGCGAGGGTGGGTGGGTGCCAAGGTGTGCTAGGTGGAAGCCCGGGTGGGTCGGCATCCCATGGGTGTCGAGTTGGGTGCCTGATGGGTGCTTCTTGTCAAGTTTTAGTCGTCGGGACTCATTTCGAGCCTTAGAGGTCGTTTCTTGTCCGGTTGCCCTGTCTTCGACCTGGGAACCCAATTTTGGTCCTCGGGTCCCATTTTTTTTTGTCTCGCATCCCACTTTTGGCCTGTGGCCTTTTCGGGGTCGATTCTCGTTTTGGGCATCAGAGCATGTTTCTTCTCCTAAAACCCAATATTTGTTTATTAAGTCTCGGAACACATTTTTGTTCTCGTGGACCCATCATGGGTCTTGGAACGCATTTGTGGTCCTTGGGTCCCATTTTGCATCCCGAAACTTGTGTTTTGGTGCTTGATCCCTATTTTGGGTGCCCACCTTGCACCAAGTGCGCACCCGGGGCAAACCGAGCGCCTTGGTGCACCAGGGCAAGATCGAGCGTGCACCCGAGGCGCCCCGAACATGCACCAAGGTGCACTCGGCCCACATGTGAGCGCAGGTCGTTGCGCCCGAGGTGGTGTGTGGGCACCGCGTTGCAGACGGGACACTGCACGCACACGACGCCCCCTCCAGGTGCACGCACGTAGGCCGGGCCGGGTGCACACCCGACGCCCTAGCAAGGTGCGCGCACCCGGGCAGGGCTCACACTTGGCGAACGGGGCGCACTTCGCGAGGGAGGGTGTGCACCTCGACGGGGGTGGGTGGCCGGGGTGGATTCGCACGTGGGTCGCGGTTTGCTAAGTACACACTGCGACAAGCTCATAACGGGTGCGATCATACCAGCGTTAGTGCACCGGATCCCATCAGAACTCCGCAGTTAAGCGCGCTTGGGCCGGAGTAGTACTGGGATGGGTGACCTCCCGGGAAGTCCCGGTGTTGCACCCTTTTTTAGTTTTTCGCCGGGCGTCGCAATGCTATTTGAATAAACCTTTTGCCCGTTTGCGTTCTCGTCGGGGCCGGGCCGGGCCGGGGTGCGCTGCCCGCACTACCGCGCGCGCGGGGGCGACACCGAGCGCGCACCCGAGGCGCCCCGAGCACACAGGCCACGGTGCAACCCGGGCGTTGTGCGCGCACCCCGGTGCGCCCGAGGTGCTGCGCGCGCACCCAGGTGAAATCGGTGTGCACCTCGGCCAGTGCGCGCTCGGTCGAGTCGCGCACGTTGGCCAAGGTGCACGGTGATGTTTCTTACTCTAAGGTTCCGCACCAGACGCCCGGGACAGGTGAGCGAAGCTGGGCGGGGCCGGGTGCGCGGCCGGGGCAGGTGCACGCAGCTGGAGAGAGCTTTGGAGCACACTTCGGAGCGCACCAATGATGCGCTCCATTCAAAAGTTTCCTGAAAAGGCAAAAAAAGTTGAGATTATAGAATTTCCCACTTGAGAGATTGTAAAAAAAAAAAATTTAAAATGAAGGAAACGCGGGTGCCAAGGTGTGCGCAGCCCAGCCAAGGTGTGCGCACCAAGGCGCCCACCCTGGCGAAGGTGCACGCAAGGTGCGCACCCGAGGCAAACCGGACAATTAACCCAACTTTCGACTTCGCGCGCACCTTGGAGCGCACTTCGGAGCGCTCCTTGGTGCGCACCAATCTTGGGCACCTCGGAGTGCACCATGGCGCCCACCAAGGTGCGCACCCGGGGCAAACCGAGCTCCGACTTCGTGCGCACCTTGGAGCGCACGAAAGGTGCGCACCATGGCGCCCACCAAGGTGCGCAGCCCAGCCAAGGCGTGCGCATCAAGGTGCGCACCCTGGCGAAGGTGCGCACCCGGGGCAAACCGAGCTCCGACTTCGTGCGCACCTTGGAGCGCACAAAAGGTGCGCAACCCAGCCAAGGTGTGCGCACCCCGGTCAAACCGAGCTCCGAATCGTGCGCACCAGAGGTGCACGCCATCGTGCGCACCTTGGAGCACACTTCGGAGCCCTCCTTGGTGCGCGCCGATGTTGCGCACCTCGGAGCGCACCCGGGGAAAACAATGCAATTAACCCGACTTTCGACTTCGTGGGCACCTCGGAGCGCTCTCGGGTTCGCACCTCGGAGCACACCGAGGTGCGCACCTTTGATGCGCTGCCTTCACCAATTTCCAGAAAAGGCAAGAAAACATTGAGAAGGTGTGCGCACCGAGGTGCCCACCCTGGCGAAGGTGCACGCGAGGTGCGCACCCGGGGCAAACCGGGCTCCGACTTCGTGCACGCCGCACCTTGGAGCACACTTCGGAGCGCTCCTTGGTGCGCACCAGGGCGCGCAACCCAGCCGAGGTGCCCACCCCGGCGAAGGTGCACGCGAGGTGCGCACCCGGGGCAAACCGGGCTCCGACTTCGTGCACGCCATGGTGCCCACCACGGCGAAGGTGCACGCGAGGTGCGCACCCGGGGCAAACCGGGCTCCGACTTCGTGCACGCCGCACCTTGGAGCACACTTCGGAGCGCTCCTTGGTGCGCACCATGGTGCCCACCAGGGCGCGCAACCCCGCCGAAGGTGCACGCGAGGTGCGCACCCGGGGCAAACCGGGCTCCGACTTCGTGCACGCCGCACCTTGGAGCACACTTCGGAGCGCTCCTTGGTGCGCACCATGGTGCCCACCAGGGCGCGCAACCCCGCCGAAGGTGCACGCGAGGTGCGCACCCGGGGCAAACCGGGCTCCGACTTCGTGCACGCCATGGTGCGCACCGCGGCGAAGGTGCGCACCCGGGGCAAACCGGGCTCCGACTTCGTGCACGCCGCACCTTGGAGCACACTTCGGAGCGCTCCTTGGTGCGCACCAGGGCGCGCAACCCAGCCGAGGTGCCCACCCCGGCGAAGGTGCACGCGAGGTGCGTACCCGGGGCAAACCGGGCTCCGACTTCGTGCACGCCGCACCTTGGAGCACACTTCGGAGCGCTCCTTGGTGCGCACCATGGTGCCCACCAGGCCGCGCAACCCAGCCAAGGTGTGCGCACCAAGGTGCACGCGAGGTGCGCACCCGGGGCAAACCGGGGTCCGACTTCGTGCACGCCGCACCTTGGAGCACACATCGGGGCGCTCCCGGGTTCGCACCGGCGTTGCGCACCGTGGTGGGCACCTCGGAGCACACCAAGGTGGGCAGCGAGGTGCGCACCTTTGATGCGATGCCTTCACTAATTTCCATAAAAGGCAAAAAAAAAACGAGATTTTAAAATTTCCGTTTTGAAAGATAGTGAGAAAAAGGGAATGCTGGTGCCATCTTGAGCCCGCCCTGGTGCGCAGCCCAGCCAAGGTGTGCGCACCAAGGTGCCCACCCTGGCGAAGGTGCGCGCCCGGGCAATTAACCCAACTTCCAACTTCGCGCGCGCCAGGGTGGGAGCGCACCCAACAACCGGGCCTGGGAAGAGCCAATGCGAGAAACCCCACCAAACGCTCTGACAAAAAAAGAGGGGGCGCTCCAGTAACCCCGCTTCGGAGCGCACCCTGGGCAAACCCAGCCAAGGTGCCCACCCCGGCCAAGGTGCAGGCGAGGTGCGCACCCGGGGCAAACCGGGCTCCGACAACGTGCACGCCGCACCTTGGAGCACACTTCGTAGCGCTCCCGGGTGCGCACCTCAGAGCACACCAAGGTGGGCAGCGAGGTGCGCACCTTTGATGCGCTGCCTTCACTAATTTCCAGAAAAGGCAAAAAAAAAAGGAGATTTTAAAATTTCCGTTTTGAAAGATAGTGAAAAAAACGGAACGCGCGTGCCATCTTGAGCCCGCCCTGGTGCGCAGCCCAGGTAAGGTGCCCA
Source organism: Cryptomeria japonica (assembly GCF_030272615.1). Taxonomy (NCBI): domain Eukaryota; kingdom Viridiplantae; phylum Streptophyta; class Pinopsida; order Cupressales; family Cupressaceae; genus Cryptomeria; species Cryptomeria japonica. The sequence goes on along the minus strand of NW_026728962.1, from coordinate 260,178 downwards.
CCCTGGCAAAGGTGCGCACCCGGGCAATTAACCCTACTTCCGACTTCGTGCGCGCCAGGGTGGCAACCGGGCCTCGGAAGAGCCAATGCGAGAAACCCCACCAAACGCTCCGACAAAAAAAGAGGCGGCGCTCCAATAACCCCGCTTCGGAGCGCAGCCGGGGCAAACCCAGCCAAGG